>NC_056737.1:101281454-101415333 GCF_019279795.1 Protopterus annectens
AAATTTTAATTATCCAATTAATTAATAAAAGTTCATGAAAGCCCATTGGTTTAAATAACATTTTTCCAACAGCATTCTGTGTTCAAACCTCTGGGCAATAAAGTGTCATATTTTAAAATAAAAACAGTTTCTTTCTTTAAAAGCAAATTAACCACAATCGAATTATCAGATTCAGACATAGCTACCTGTTGTAAAATAGTAGCTTTTAAACTATCACTGTTACCATTATGATGTTCATAAAAATGTTGAGCTAAAGGGCTCTCTACTTTATTATTTTTTATATCCCTTAAATGTTCAAGAAGTCTCACCTTGAACATTCTTTTAGTTTGCCCAATGTAAAACTTGTCACATCCACATTTAATGGCATACACTACCCTACTAGTTCTACAGTTATATGTCCCATTTGACCAAAATATTTATTATTAATATTAGGAAAAACTCTATGTATATATGGACAACCATGACATCTGCCACATGGAAATGTACCTAAACTAGACAATTGATATAATATTTTGGTCCCTGGTCTAACAAATTTGGTCTGTACAACCATATCTTTAATACTTCTGCCTTTTCTATAAGAAAAAATTAATTTCTTTGTCATTAAATTATTTAATTCTTCAAAATTATATAAAAATTCCCAAAAATGTAATATATTGAATTTAATCTTTTCACTACATGTATTATAAGTAGAAACTACAAATAGATTATCTTCTGAATTGATTTCTCTATTTACAATATGTCTATTTCTATTTTTGTAACTATATTGTATGTCATACCTCAATTTAACAACCTTTTGAATATCAGCATCCAATGATTTACCATCATATTTTCTTCTTGTAAACATATTTTTAGTTGATTGAATTTCTTTAAAAAAACATCTCATCATTGCTGCATAACCGTGAAATTCTTAAAAATTCACCATATGGCAAAGCTTTAATAATATGTGCAGGATGACAGCTATTAGCTTTCAAAAAGTCATGGGGCTCCCCAAATTTCCTATATAAACTAGTTAATACAGGTTGGCCATCTATACCTTGTAAATTAATGTCTAAAAAATTAACTGTCTGTCCACATTGTAACCCATCAAAGAAAATATTAAATCTATTTTTCTGAATTTCATGTACAAAGTTCTGTATATACTCATTTCCCCCCTCACACAAAAATATTAAATCATCAATATATCTGTAATACAATTTTACATATTTTTGTACAAATACATTGTTGTAAATACATTCTTTTTCAACTAAGCCCATAAAAATATTTGCATACATTGGTGCAAAAGGAGCACCCATTGCTGTTCCTTGTTTCTGTTGAAAAATCATGTTGTCAAAACAAAAATAATTATTTTCTAGACAAAATTGAACAAGATCAAGTATATAATGTGTAAAGGGCAGATCTCCCATACTTTTAAACAATGCTTCTAAACCAAATTTATGTTGGATATTAGTATAAAGACTCTTAACGTCTAAAGTAATCCAATACATATTACTATTCCAAGTAACCAGTTTTATTTTTTCCAAAAAATCAAAAGAATCTTTTATATAAGAAGGAAGACAGACAGCTTCTTTTAGTAATACTTTATGTAACACAACTCCAAGGTTATGTAAAAAATATTTTCTGGCCGACACAATCGGTCTACCTGGTGGTTTTTGATAATTCTTGTGGATTTTAGGAAGACAGTAAAAGTAGGCAGGACCAGTGTCCATTAAACTAAGTTTTTTGTTAACATCCATGTCAGTCCAGTAACCTAAACGTAGGCCTTTCTGAATTAAACTCACATATTTAACTTTTGCTTGTTCTATTACATCCCCATGGACTATACCATAAACTGATTCATCACCCAATAAGTCCCAACACATTTGTAGGTACTGCATATGGTGCATAATTACTATTTTATTGCCTTTGTCAGAAGGCTTAATATAGCAATAACCCACGCCTGGATGTGGGTAATGCTGGATTTACCCACGGTTGGTGTGGTTTGGTCGAGGTGAAGCCGGACCAAACAAAGCCAACTGTGGATAAATACAGCATTACCCACACCCAGAAGTGAGTTATATCTATGACATTATTTAAGAAAGAAACTATTACTTTTCTTAAATAATGGCATAATATAATGCCTGTTTACTGCCCTTCGCAGATGTCTGGCATCAGCGGCAGTTCTGATGTACTGGCGCCTGCGGTACATCAGAGCTGTGAGCAAAAAGCAGGAGAAAGCAAGATCTCCGTTGCTTTTTACTGTTTGCTATGTTAAATGGGTTTAACATGAGACAGTTTAAAATAAACAACGGAGATGTCCATTGCTTATTTTAAAACTGTCTCGCTATGTTAAACCCATTTAACATAGCTTTAAAAAGCAACGCAGATCTTGCTTTCTCCGTTGCTTTTTTTTAAAACCTGTCTCTCTATGTTTAATGGGTTTAGCATAGTGAGACAGCTTTAAAAACAGCGGAGATCTCCATTGCTTATTTTAAAGCTGTCTCGCTATGTTAAACCCATTTAACATAGCGAGACAATGTTTTAAAGTAGAGTTATACTAATGGAAAAAGTCGGCTGACGGACCTTTTCCATTACTATAAATCGATTTACAATGTGCACGCTGGCCAATCAGCGTGCACGTTTTGGGGGGGGTCATGGTATAATAATTAACTCTGCCTGTTTCGAAAATTTCATTAATTCTAACCATTATGTTTTAGACAGATTATAATTAACTTGGTTTGAATCAAAATGCTTTAGCTCACAATCTATTTCAAATTCCAGCATCGCATGAAATTTCCTAATACCATCATGACAGAAAGGAGGCATAAATTTACTATCTACACTAATATCTGAGGTATCTATATACCTCTGTTCACAAATCTCACTAACACAAGAGACAAAAGATTTGTTAGTGTCTGAATTCAAACATTCTGCACTATTCTCATTCACACTATTATTTGCGATAACATTATTGCACAAAAGAACATTGAAATAGTACCAAAGATGTAATTTTCTAATGAATCTGTATAAATCAATTTTACATTCATGTATTTTGGGTAATACCGTTGGCACAAACTTTAAACCACAACTTAAAACAGATAACAAGTCTTCGGAAACAGTACAACCAGATAAATTAACCACACTGTTAGTTAATAAACCATGATCAGTACCATTTAGTTCTTTTATTGTCTCTCCACTGTCGTTGAGGCCCATTTCTCTGATATTCCGGTTCACCAAAGCCTCTTTTGCGTTGTTGACCATAGTTGCCTGCATTCTGAAACTGTTCCGAAAAAAAAGTGACGGTTAGCTGGTGAAGGCAATTCCGGATAGTCATTGGCCTCCATATCATGCGTTAATCTATCCGGTAGTTGATTGGGTGTAGTCGCACTGGAAGTACTGACAAGTCTATATCCCTTCTCATTCATGTGATTGGGTGGTTGATCCGAAGTGCGTGAGTGTTGATTGGCTCTATACAAATAAACATTCCCTTTCTCAAAATCCCTCAAGTCTCTTTGGATTTTGTACATCTTTTGATCTATAATTTTCTTTTCCAATGCATTAATTTTATCTTGAATATCTCTAAGGCAGGAATCTAATCTGCCTCTATCTAACACAGTCGCGAGATTGTTACAAACTGCATTAATGTCTTTTTTGAGATTCACTAGTTTAATGTTATCTCTTTCCACTTGGATTTTAATCCATTCCCTCGAACACTGATGCGCTGCACATTCCCATCTAGTTTGAAATGTTTTATCAATTTGGCAAGCCAAATTGAAAGGTTCAGAAGGAAATTTCAGTGCCCTGAGCCCTCTGGGAATGATATCCAAATCAAGATATCTAGATAAACTATTAACATTATAATAAGTTGCTGTTTCCTTGTTCATAAGATTTGTGAGTTTAGAAATAGAAGATTTAACTTCTGTAGGGAAATCCATGGAGCACTTACCAATATTCGCGAATGGATTGCTCAGACGCTTGCTTCGTGTTTCAGCGAGGAAACGCTCCCATGCTGGAGTATCCACTACATTTTCAGTACCTGATGTCCTTTCTGGTCGATCATAATTCCGATCTGAGTTAGTATTAAAAAACCCATCTAATGTTCATTGAGAGGAACCGCCACTGTCCTCTCTAAAAATTCTAGGTACATTTAATGCTGGATCACTGGCCATCAAATGAGCAGCTACGACAAAGATAAATCAAAAGCAACACAGCACCACAACAAGAGAACAGCAAACCAGGATCCAAAAACAGCCACGTTTATTAGTTACTTCTCTCTCTAGCGCCTCGGCCACAGTAAGCCTTCAAGGAGTAAAGTATCAGCAGCATAATACAATATATATAATCACATGAATTAATCAATAAAATAATTATCCAATTAATTAATAAAAGTTCATGAAAGCCCATTGGTTTAAATAACATTTTTCCAACAGCATTCTGTGTTCAAACCTCTGGGCAATAAAGTGCCATATTTTAAAATAAAAACAGTTTCTTTCTTTAAAAGTAAATTAACCACAATCGAATTATCAGATTCAGACATAGCTACCTGTTGTAAAATAGTAGTGAATTCCCAACATGGTTCCTACCATCAGTTGTGAAAGCCTTGGGATTATCCTTAGTGTCCTGTACAATTTGTATCTTCATAGGTTCATAGATTCATACTAGGCTATCCACCCTAGGGCATTTGTTAGCCTAGCCAGAGTGTGTGTGGCTTTTGCCACCCCTTGCTATGTGAATATTATGGCCATTTATGATTTGCTTTGCTGTGCCTCTGTCTGGACATGACACAGTGAAGACCCCAGTGTAACTCTACAATCATCCATCCACTTGGCAAGATTCCTGTTGAAGAGTGTCAGTGAGGGGCTCTGCCTAACATGGAGTGGGATTCTGGTCCAGGGTGTGGGGAGCCTCTGGATTATGTATCTGTCCCACCAGCACATCCTATTTCATTATTTGTTGAGGTTGACATCTCTCACTCTCACAGCGGCTTTGAGTTTTCTGGGGTGGAGCATGTCCATTACTCCTGTGTTGGGCATGGCCTTCTACAACAGGCATGCAATGCCTCTGTGTAGGCAGTATGTGACTGCATTCAGCTGGGGTGTCTACAGCCAGGCAGCATATGACATATATTTGAGACCCTTTATCCTCTTGGTGAGGTACCTTTGAGGTCTTTCTAACTGCTGCAGGTGTCAGGTAAGGTACATCCCATATGAGGCATTGTACTAGATTATGGGTGTGATAAGAGAACAGTATAGGGGCACAATGACCTCTGTTGACGTAGATGTGAATCTTTTCCTGATACGGTGTCAAATGTAGACAGTCTTCCTAGCCACATTGGCAATGTGGGTGTCACATAACAGGTTACTGTCCACTTGTGTCCCTAGGTCCCTGGTTACTCCTTCCATACATAATGGTTTACCACCTATGTGGTAATTTGTGGTACCTTGTTTGGTATTTGGTGGGACATTCATACTGTCCAGTGTCTTCAGGATGGCTGGGTGGGGTTCCTGTGTGTGAGAGTGTGGTCTGTAGCATGCTACAGACTGTACAGCAGTCTTGCCTACAGTTAGTTGCACATGGGTGGACTCCAATGCCTTGTGCATTGTCAGTTACCTGGGCATATGGGTGTCTGTGCTGAATATGGATACTCACCCTCCTTTTATGTTTTGTTCCAGGTTTTGGGCCATGACACATGATATGTGGTATAACCTGGTAGTGCTGGTGTGCTGTCAGGAGGCTTGCAGCAGGTTTCTGTCACTGCACAGACATCAATGCTCTCCATACTGGGGATGGCCTTGGGAGCATGCATATTGGGGTTTACACATCTGGCATTGGTCAGCATTACCCTTATGTTTCTTTCCACTTATGTTTTCTAGGGTGGTGGGTCAATCTTTTCAGCCTTGCCTACAAAAGGCTCTATGGAGGTGGCAAAGGCCTTATCCAATATCCAGACGCCCAGGGTAACAGGTGCAAGCCATCCCAAGAACAGCTGCGTGGCTTGTCAAGCATGACATCCCAAGCAGACAGACATTGGATCCCCTTGGAATGACACCAGTAAGTGTGCCACTTGCTATGACTGATCATTCCGTGTTTGTACTGTGGCATTATTCTTGGTAAGGGTAGGATGCTGCAAATGGTGAGTGTCATACCGGCCTGGACTACATAATCAGAGAGCTCATCTATGTCTCTTTTCATGTAGTCTAGGGAGGTACATCTCAGGTCATTCACACCAGCATGGACTATGACTGCATCATATTTCTACTTGCTTTGGAGTGACCTGCATACTTCTGTTATGTGGCGTATTGTGGCAGCCTACAGGCAGCTTACTGTACCCTTTCCCTTGTTCAGTCTGGTGTGTGGGACAGCAGTGTGTCTGACTATGGAGTCACCTATTACAACTGTATCAGGCATGTTGTTTCTCCTTCTGGCCTGTGACTGTTTGGCACACCAGCTTTGTGTACTATGTGTTGCATGTGCTATGTTTGGAGGTTGTTTGATTGGGTGTCTGCTTTAGAGGCCTCTGTTGGTGTGCTGTGTTTGTAATTTGTGCCTCCGGGAATGTTTTTCTGTGTTTATGTGTTTGGTTTGCAGTTGTGATAGGTCTATGTGGGACTGTGTTTGTGGTGTGTGTGGTTACCTTCTCCTCCTGACTAGTTTTGGGAGTACTGAGTTGAGGGAGCTCAGCCTCCAGTTTGGATAGATGGTTGCATCTCTCACATATATTTGTATTTCTTGGGTGGGGTTGGGGTTGTCTGTGTACTTGGGGCAGGTGTAACATTGCCTCAAGATTCCTGAATTCAACTTGTTGTGGCTGGCCTTAGTGGATTGTATGTGTGGACAGATTTTATTGCCATACTACTGATCAGTGATTACTTCATTGTTTATGTTTGCTCTATCATGTAGTAGCTTCCTCATTCTCTTGCATGGTTTGGTTATGGCTGGTGTCCACCATGCCAGATTCCTCGTGTATGGCATTGTGTCTTGTTTTAATTTAGGATTGCATAATCCAAGCATTCCTGGCAGTGTTCATGGAATGGTTGTATTACAGGTTCTGAGGTGTGGCCCATATTTTGCACCTGCACAGGACCTTTAATGGATTCCACATCAGTTTGGAGGAGTGCAAATATTGCTTTACACATGTTTTCCACTGTGGTTTTCTGGCCAGGGACTGTGGTCAGGATTTGTATATCCAGTGTGATTACTCTATGGTCTGGTTTTACCAGTGAGCAATACACTTCTCATCTTGCCATCCAGTACCCATGTTGCTGATTATCACATCCAGTATGCTTACCCCTCTTGTGGGAGTGGTACGTTGTTCCTGGGCCTTTTGGTTTATGGATTCTATGAACTTTTGTCCTACACTGTTGGACCTAGTATAATGCTCCCAGTCTATGTCTGGGTATTTTCAGTCACCCAATATAATGTGGTTTGGAGGACTTGATATATTCATGTATTCCAGCATAGGCCAGGTGCAGTTCCTGGTGTTGGGACAGTAGTCTGTAGCAGGCTATAAACTGGGGGGCAGTTTTAGCCACTGTTACTTGACCATGGCTAGTCCATGCTGCTTTTTGTTGTAATACCAACATGGGGGTGTGGTTATCCTTGACAATTCTTGCTAGTCACCCTCCTTTTGTAGCTTGTTCCATGTTTTGTGGCTGTACAGCACAGTATGAGGTGTAACCTTGTAGTGTTAGGGTGCTGTTGCGAGTCTTGACTCAGTTTTCTGTTACAGCACAGATATCAACATTCTCCATACTGGGTGAGTTTAGACTGCATGCATCTTGCTGTTTCGACTTATCCCTTATCTTATTCTTATCCCTTCTGATACCTATGGAGATAGGTTTGTGTTTTGAGCCTTATCTATTCAGGGCACACTGTGGGTAACAACAGCCTTTGCCAGTATCCATATGGCCTGCACTGATAGGTGCACGCCAGTCCTAGCAGGTGGTGCATCATGTCATGCCCCATGTCATCCCAGACTGGCACACATTGGATCCCCTTTGCCTAACTGCGATACTTCAGTCAATTATTGCACTTGATCATCTCATTGTCATGTTGTGGCATGATGCTTGGTGAGGGTAGGATGTTAGTCAGGGTCCTCAGGTGTGCATATAGTACATGGTGTTACATTACTTAACACATAGCATTCAAGCCTCAGGTGGTGCTGCAGGGCTGCCTCTGTCTGATGCGCATATTACACTTCCCTGTACATGTTTGAGAGCAGGTTGTGTCATGTTAGGCATCCCTGTTACTATATGAGTGAGTCAGAGGGGTATCATTCCCAGGGTTCCTACTGAGCCAGTGTATGTGCTATGCGTTGCCTCTTTGCCAAGGCCAGGGCATACTGGGCACGCCTCCTTCTGCCTACTGGGGCAGGCTCAGGTTGTTCCTCCTCCGAGTCACGCTCTGCCTGTGATGGCCTTGGCAATGGTGGGGGGCTGTTTGGCCCGGCCCTATGCTGGTCCTGCTGCAGCTGTTTTCGCAAGATCATATTATGTAGCACAGCACATACCATGACAATTTGGGTGCATGTAGTTGGTGTGTAGTGCAAGGCTCCACCAGATGTGTCCAGACACCGGAACCATGACTTGAGCAGCCCAAACACATGCTCTATTACATTACGTGTTTGTGCGTGTGCCTCATTATGGCGTTCCTGTTCAGGTGTGTGTGCGTTTCTGATGGGTGTCATCAGCCACGGCTCCAGTGCATAACCTGCATCCCCCACTAGGTGCCCTTGCGGGATGTCCCCATTGGCAAATGTCTGGTACAGCTGCATCAAATGCCAGATGTGGGAATCATGGTAGCTCCCAGCACACACATTCATTATTATGCCCTGGGCATCACACACGACCTGGCAGTTGATGGAGGGGAAGCCCTTGCGGTTGATGTATGCCCTACCCTGCTCACCGGCTGGTGCTTTGATGCGTATGTGCGTGCAGTCTATTGCACCCACTACCTCAGGGTATTCCGCTATTTGCTGGAAGAGACACATATTGCTGGCCAATACCTCACGGGCATTGGGAAAATATACATGATCACCGACATGTGCTGACATGGCATCCAGGAACTGGTGCAGTACCCTGGAGGCTGATGCCTGTGATATCCCCATCATATCACCAGTTGGTCTCTGGAAGGTACCTGTTGCTAGTATTCTTAGGCCAACACATACCTTGGTTTCCACTGGGATGGGTTCCCCTCTGTTGGTTCTGTGTGTGAGGCGTGGCCTGCACAGCTCCACTATTTGCTGCAGGAGGTCTCTGTCCACTCTATAGCTCTACTATCTCCAGCTCATGTAACCCGTGGTAGGTGACCCTGGGCCTGTACACTCTTCTCCGTCTCCTCACTGTGGGTTGTCTGGCACCATCTGCATTGTCACCACCCTCAGCAAGTCGCCTATGTCTCATTATGACAGCTATGGCAGCCCCTAACATTTCTGCTCTGAGTTCAGCTTTTTCAGTTTTCACTTCTGATAACTTAACTCCTGTCTTGCAGTGCCTCTTGAGAGAAACATCCTGCACTGCTGTTTGCAGAGTTTTAAGTGCTGGGCTGGGCTACTATTCTGCCTGTGTAATTGCTTGTGTCTAATTGTTTTCACCTGCTAGCTCCAGCAGTATTCCCTGCTAGCTTCCTACTAAATCTGTTGCTTCCTTTTTCCTCTCTGTTTCCTCAGGGAGGAGCCATGTGCAAACCAGCAGAAACACGCTCACAGCGGCTTCCACACGCGCACACATGTTTACACGGTTCAGAATCTGCTTATTCGGATTAAAACGCGTGCACGCCCATGCAAACAGTGTTAAACATCTCCCAACACGCTCCCACATGCTCAGTCTGCCTTACACGCACGCACACTGCCTTACTTGCGCTTCATGGCGCGCACACGTGTGCATACACACCCAGCAAGAAACTTTGGTGTAGGCAACAGTGTACACCTTCCATTTCTTGACTTTCTCATGCTTATTTAGTGGCACACCTCTTTCCATGATATCTGCCTGACATCTGTCATGTAACTCTGACCTCCAATGAACTGCATTTCTTTCTACCATTCCCCCCTGTGATGTCACCTATCTCCTACTCTGTTCCTCCCCATTCTGTAACTCTTACACTACTCAGACTGTGCTCATTTGCTATGTGACAGTGGAATTCAGTATCCTAACACTCATTTGCATCAGATTACCTACTAATGCTTAGTTACATCTCTTAGACTCAGCTTCCCCCCTTAGCAACCACTACACGGTGGCCATGTTGGTTTTGGTCTGCTGGTCCCTGCATTGACATTCCATGTATTGCATGAAACCCACATTTGTGGGTTTATAACCTTCATTTTTATGTTTTATACAGCGCAGCCCATTTGCGCGAGGCTGCGCTGGGTTTAAACATCGGCAATCGCCGAAAAAAATATATATTTTTAATATATTTGCATCAGGTTACTTTGCTAATGGCCACATATTTGGCCATTGGCATGCTGCCTGACACATATGCACCCTTTATTTGGAGCTGACATGGCTCCATTGCAGTTTTTGCAGAAACATACTCAGTTGTCAACTGAGTACATTTCTGCAGCTAAAACGGCTCTTACACGGGCTGTTCTGGGCTTCCTGGATCGCTAATCATCCTCATTTGCATGCTATTCGGCTGCAAGTGAGGTGATTAGCTTATCCACGCCCACTCTGTGTAAGAGCCGTTTTAGCCTGTCTCTTACACGGACTTTGGGCTGTTCCTGGATCGCGAAGGCTGCATGGAGTCTTACACTACTCTTAGACTCCGTGCAAGCCTTCGTGAATCCGGCCCTATGTGCATCTTCGACTAATGAAATGTAACCCTCTCAACAGAAACAGTTGTCCTAAATCAACAGTTATACCCACAGGAATTGCGAAATATAAAATTAACATTATCCATGTTACAGCCTGTGCCCCTATTTACACTAATTGCTGTTTGCTCTTATCTGTATTCCCCTCCAGATGTGAAAAACAGCTTGTATGTTTTCTGAAAACATTAACTTTTAGCCTTAAGAAAAAGTTCACTGGCTATCTTTAAATAAAACTAAATTATATATTGTTCTAGCAAATGTACTTTAGGTACCAGAAAACCTGTTGGCTTTTATTCACTTCTGATAATTTTAAATTTTATTTTTTCTAAGCTGCTTGCCCTTTTACTTTTTAATTTTGCACGTCTCTCAGTAAACAATGTCCAGACCTCTCAAGATGTATTGCCTTCACCTGTAGTCAGCTTGATTCCATGAAACCATAAGAAGAAAATGTAATGTTGCCCTCAGCTGCAGACTTTTCAACTAACACTAAACATTTGTTTGCTAAAGGAAAAGTATTCATTACATTGTGGTCTGTTATTTAAAGCCCACTTGCTTACACACAAAAAAAATGTTATTAGATTAAGCCAAGGGCAGTAATCTGTGCACTTTTACACCCCAAAAACAAAAATTGTTTTATCTCCTTTTAGCATCTTTCCAAATGTGAATGACAGGAAGTTGGATATATGCCTTTAAGCCCCCCCCCCACAAGTTTCACAAAGTCAACAAAAATCCAATCATTCTCTGCCACTTTTTCTTGAAAAGGCATATTTCACAAATGTGATTGATGCCCTATGGTCTCACATTTATTCACTGATTTCAATGTTTTTGGTCTTCTTCCTCTTCGTCTCAGTCTCTCAACCCCAGGCTCTGGTTCAAATCCAAGGCACTCACAATTTTTCTAGTCAGCTTCAGTGCATCTCTGTCTCTCAAGCATTTTCCTTAGGACCATTTTAAAATGTTTCACTGTCAAGGTCTTTCTGTGAGCTTTATTATTAGTTGAATGAAAATCAGTCCCCTACTATTTGATTGCTGATTTTGTGTTGTGCAAACGTTTGTATTTCCTTCTAGGCTTGTTTTGATTCAAAAATGATTTTATTCCCCCAGGAAAAACATTCTGGAGACAGCTGGGTACAGCAGCTTGAATCTCATACCTGCCTCTCAACATACCCTGATTACTGGGATAAATTTACTAATATGATGTACAGTGAATAATCATTTTTCACAAATACTCTGCTGTCTCCAATTTTTAATACTTTGCCCTTCTGCCACACTTTTGCCAGGATTAACTTTTTCAGCTGGTATGATTGCATCTTTACTAATACAGTACTTGGCTGCTTCCTTATGGCCAGGTTTGGATCATACACACAGTATGGAATACCAGTCCAGTTACTTGTTTGCACTCTTATAAAAATTAATACAGTATGTTCCTCCAGGTTGCTCTGGTACAGTAGAAAATTGTAGTTTTTCTCTGCATGCTCTGTCCTCTAATGCTACCATATTTTTGAAACAGCTCTTCTTGAGCAGTCTCATACTCAGCCAGCCTTTTCTTCATTTCAATCTCTGATTTTTGCAATTTTATCAGTTCATCTGAAAAGCTGGTTAAAGCTTCTTCCATTGCTATTTGAGTTGATATACTACTTAAATGTTTCATTTATTTTAGTCCATTTGATTTATTTATTTTTTCTTCTAAATTACTGAAAGACATCTATAGTACTAAAGCTGGAGCTTGAACTGCTCAACAGCTGCAGGATTCTTCCCAGTCAGTGTTTGTTCTACACTATTTCTAGTAATTTTTTTTCAGGTCAATGTTCTTCTTTTCTTTGCATCCAGGTAATATACATACTAGCCAGTAACTGAATTTTACTAAAACAGGCAGAATTACTAGCCCTTATGTATCAGTTTCTTTTCAAACAGAGCTGAAATTGAGCTGCTGATCAGTATAAATATCTGTTACCTTTTCGTTAAATCTCCTTATATTGTACCCGCTCTGCTCCATGGCACTCATTATATTGGTTTGAACCACATCTTTTGTGGTTTCTCATGCCCAGTCACATGGCATGGGTGCTTATGCATTTCAGGAATTTTAGCCCCTCAATAAAAGTTTCAAGTCCACCAACAAAACAAATCTTATCCTTATTAATCCCACCCCCAAAAAAAAAAAATGGCTCTGGAATGGCCATTCATGAAAGATGAACTAATGGAGCCACATGTTCCAGTGAACAGCTTGACATTGATGCACTTATTTCATATATGGTATTCTTTTGTAATATAATATTCACTGCTTTTAATGAATACATGACTGTAAATTGTAGTAATTTTTTGTTCATCTTTTGTAAGATTGTAAATTCTCTGCAGCTTTTCTCCTCGGGTCTCCACTGAAAATGGGCCCCTGGCTCAGTTGGACTAACCCGGTTAATAAATGTCAATAAATAAATACTTATTTTTATATCTGTGAGTTCAAATGCTCTGAACCTAGATGCATTCATTGTGAGCCTACCACTCACGGCCTAATATAGCTCTCCTTAAGGTCCAATTGCTCTTGGAGGATGTGTAATGGATTTGTTGATTTAATTGTTTCGTACCCACCATTTAAATTCATTTTGAATGACAGGGATAAGCGTCAGGCCTCTCTCCAGAGTGTAGATGTTACAGCTACAAGTTATAAGTACCACTGAATTCTCATCATGTGAAGCTCTGACAGAACTGCCATATATTACAGAAATTACTGTGGCAGAGTGCATCTCAAACACTTGCTCTCAGCTCTCTCCTCTCTGCAAACCCAGGGAAGAAGAAACCAAGAGCGACCTTTTCTGTTAGCAAGAAGACACAACTCTTTGTATTTAGTACTACTTACAAGAAAATATTGATGATAGCAGGTTTGATTTCTGGTAACTGAAGAGATGCCCATGTTTGGAGGAGACAGACTCAAACTTTTCTTGGTTCATCCTCGGTCAGGGCTTGTATTGGGTAATAGTCAAGTTGTCACTGGATGCGTTGACATGAATTCTGGAGCAAAGCAACTGGTAAGTAGCCATAGAAGAAAGTTCAAAAGGCAGTAAGGTGAACTGAAAGTGTTGGGAATCTTAAGAATTTCCTGTGGCCTCAGGAAACAAGAATATGGAGATTGCCATTATGGCTTGTGGTGTCAGTCCAGGCAACAATGACTGGAGGGTGAACATCTTGATTTTTTTTTTTTACTCTCAGAAATGTGGTATGGATACGCACATCTAGTTTGGGTCTCTGGGGGACAGTCTGTTCTTAGGCTCAGAACAGAATGGAGTAGAAACTTGATCCCTCTTCACCTGGAAGAACCTTTCTACTGTTGCACAAGTAATCACTTGATCCATTACTAGGCCTCCAAAATCTATCTAGCCTGAGGGGATCTAGGACATACCCAAGAAGAGTGGGAGGTTTCTCTCTCTCTCTATTTTACATCCAGACACAAAACCTTCTTAACCAAGTCTTCAGCAGTTACAGCAAAGCACTGAATTATATAAAAGGGCAGTTATTTTTCTCTACCAGGCTTAATGAGGTATTAGGAGACTGCAAGTCACTCAGTAATGAGGAGGTTGTCCTGGGAGGAAGGGAAGTCAAAGCTGCAACCCATGCACTATTATCTATCTTGGCCTTTTCCCCTTCAATAACCTTTCTTTTTTTTTTTTTTTTTTTTTTTTATGTGGCTCTGGGTTTGTTGCCAGAAATCCATTTTTCTGTGCGAAGGTTTCTGTTGCATTTAAAAATGGGGGAGTAAAACAGCTGCTTCTCTGAGAACAGGTGGGTGGAATATCTACTTCACCAAGAATAGTTGGCAGAAGAGCTGTTTCATGCTTTGGATCATTCTTTCTCTTCAACCTTCTTTTTTAATTGAAAAGTAGGGCTAAACAATAAATACTTGTCCAAGAGGACATTATGAATGTGGCACCCCTACATCTGCAGGTAAAGACAGGATTTTAAGTCAGGTGTGTTATCTAAAACTACACCAGAGGCAACTGACCTGCCAAATTTGTCTACAGCACTGTATCTGTAAATTATAACACAACTGGCCTACTTCCAACACTCGTCAGAATGAGATTAGTAAATCTGAGTTTTGAAAGAAATGTCCTGAACATTTGGTATTGCAACAGGAGACTTTAGCAATTAACTGGTCTAATATCTAGAGCAGCAAAGAATATGCTTTTTTCCAAAAAATGTTCCAAACTGTTCTTTTTCTCAACAAGGAAGCTGTTGTTAGAAGTTGAAAGTACAATTCTCATGGTATCAATGGAGATAACTACTGGTCTGCAATATAGATATTCTGCATTTTTTCCACATAAAAATTACCAGCATTCCTTGGAAACTGGGAGTATGGCTGTAGGGATGAATTCTCCAAAGTATCATCAAAGGCCTAGAATACAGGAGTGATGGTGGCAAGCTTAGTCTGTTAATGCAGAGAAGATCCAAGTTTCTTTTAAATGGGACTTTAACTCTTCCTCTGAGATCCACTTAAAATGCTACAAGATCAGATTTGCATTCTCACTGAAGATATCATCTGTGGTTACCCTGATCTCAGGTCTCTTAATCATCCATGTCATACCAGCGAGAAGAACTCATTTTCGACAAATTCCCATGATATTCACAGACATCTGAGCTGGATAAAAGATCAGGTGAAGGAAACAAAAATTATGCACTCAGTGTTAGGTCTATCTGTTACTTCTAGGACCAAGACAGGCAGGCACTTTGCCCTTTTCAATTATTAGAAGTTTGCAGAAGTCTATATGGCTACTTGGTGAAAGGTTAATTCCCCACCCATGACATCGACTAAGCCAAGCATCTTGGACAAATCTGCTTCAGCCCATAACAAAAGGGATCTGACAGAGTTTAATCTTCATCGCTGCTATTACTGGTAGGTACTAGCTTGATCCATACAACTTTCCCAGGTTACCTTTACCTATAACTCTCAGTCCCAAAGGCCTCCTCTCCAGATCTGTGAAGCAACACGGTGAAGTTGGTCAATCATCAAAACATCTTGAGCTGCCTCATTTGAAAGAGAATACTTTTATCTCTGATAAAGTTTTACCAGTTTCAAATTATCTTCCTAAAAATCAGATCCTTCCCATTTTCTTATTTTTTGGCTTTGTTGGGCTTAAGAGAGTTTTCCTATTTGGTCCATTTCACTTGGCCAAAGAATGACATTGTTGAAACCCATATGGTCGACAATGCATTTCACAGACTGTTCTGACTGAGATCACGATAGAGTGGGGATGGGGAATGTACCCTTTTCCCCATTGTAATGCGATCTTAGTGTTGGTATACATAATCAGCAGAGGTCTTGTCCCCCCATAAAAACACTGTGCTGTTTCAATCAATTGCACTGCATTGTTGATTGTGTGATCTCAACCATTTGACTTTTGACAATGTTGTTTGAGCAATTGAAATAGATCCTTCCTATCCGAGTGTACAGACAGGCCCACTACCCTTTCTTGCTTAGGCTAAATTTTCATATATTTATGTAACACTGAAGACAACTGTTAGCCATTTTTCTTGATATATTGTGACATTTTTCTTGGTTATTTTGCAGTACTGCTTTGCTTGCTGATTTCTTCTACATAAGTGTGACAGTACTTTTGAGTATACTTTGTTGTTTGTAGTTATTACAGTGCTGCTGTGTACTTATTAATGTTTCTGTATAGCTACTGATAAAAAGAGCCTCAGTTCTGTAGAAAGTACCCATGTAGGCTGAACATTTCACACCATGACAAGCACCCAAACTGTTTACGTTGTATGGCACAGGCTTCCTGATGATTGTGCTATTTATCGCTGCAAAGAAAGTGAAAAATAATACCCAAAAATGTATTTTTGTTTTGCAGCAGTCATTCACTGCAATAGTTCCAACCCAACATCTGTAATTATATGAAAAATGAATGAACTGCTGCTGTGGTTAGTCAGAACTGTTAATAACATCTACAGAAATATGGTATCTGGTATCTTGCTGTGGATACTACAAAATATGCCTGGACACAAAGACTGCCCTCTAATGGTGTAACAACACCAGTATTTAGGGAAGGAAATGCAAATCCTCCACTGTAATTTTCCAGTGAGCTGTACAGATACAACATTCATTTTAACTCTTAGACTAGTACGTGCATGTTAATGGATTCTTTTAGTCTTAAAAACTAATTCATTAACTTTACATCCTCCTATACAAGTCAAAGGAATAGCTGCAAATGAAACACCCAATACCCATGGAGTTTGCTGCCCCTACTTAAGAACATGTGAGAACAATATACAACACTCCTCGCAAAATAAATTGTATGGGACAAAAAAAACTGGTTAGTAGTATTGAAAAACAATTGTGTAAGCCATAAGAAACTAAATTTGTAATGCCTGGCTCCAAAGTGAACTACTGGTATGAATTACACATAAGGACATATATTGTTCCTCAGAAGACCAGCCTCATGAGGCCATTAATACCAACCAGCCTGTCCAAAACATTTCTAAAACCTCAGGAAAACTAATGAAACCAAGTTAAAAAAAAAAAAAAAAAGATACCCCATGTAGGAGGAATATGTGTGTGTGTGGGGGGGGTGGTGGTGGTGATACTCCCATCTTGGAGAAAGGGCTAAAGCAGATTCTACCATCCTTCTGCAACAAAAGGCCCTCAGAGTTCGTACCCAATGAACCATTCAATAACATACAACAGTCAAGTAGACAAAGGCACACTGGAAAACTTTTAGCTTTAAGGGAATCAATTCTTCCATCCAACAGAGACGAATGGTCTTCACTAAGTTGACCAACCAAGCAGCACCACATAAGTAACAACCTTAAGGTAAAAAGAAATTTGGACAGCTTTAAAACGATAAATACAAAAAAAATTTTTTTTTTTTGCTTGAGGTATGCACTCATTTAGAGTGCATCACAATTATGAATCCCAGTAAATGCCAACAAAAAGACAGTCCGGATTAAAACAATTACCCAAATATTTAAGCATCACATTGTTCTTAATGGTTAGGGTGTTATACAACAGTGTAATTTATCTTAATTTGAGGGAAAAAAATTTTGCAAACTGCAGTCCAAGACTGCAAATAAAACAAATATGTGTGTGTGTGTTTTCTGTTGTTTTCAAATCATTCAAGCAATACTCAAAAGTCTACTTTGTAAAACAATTTTATTTTAAATTGAATTTAACATTTTTTTTTAGGTACAATAAACATTACATAAGTATATATACAAAAGAAATATATAAGAATATTGAATTATCTGGGTAAAATAAGCTCTTATAAGTGTGATGGAGAAGATGACAAACATATATAAGGATTAATTTAACAAAGTTCGCATTCTGTCATTTTCCTGAGCATATTAACTTTCGACACTACTGTCAAAAAAGCAAGAACAATCAACTTGCACATTTATCAGTAGCTGCATTTTCTGAAACACATTAATAAAATATATAACTCTTCCCAAAGAGAAAAATTAAAATATTAAACTGCTAATACAGCTTGTCTTTAGAACACAGTCATCAATGCACACCAAACACACACATTCATTCAAGTACTTTGTTTACAATTGTGGTTACCCTATACACTTAAATGTATTAGAAAACTCAAGAAAAATACTAAAATACCATAAAACAATGTAATCAGTTAGTAAATGAATTCACTTAATATACGATTATTTATTTCTCCAAAATGTGTGCATTGTAACATTTCATGATTGTACTTACTGCCAATTAGCAGGCATGCTGCATTTAGAACTATGTGCTGAGTAGGAATACAGCAAAGATGATTGTTAACTGTACACCAGCTTCCGGAATGCTGTCAAATCCTGTTAGTTACTGTAATCCCCCATCAGGAACATGATCAAAATGTGTAACTATGACAAGATGCATTTTGGAGTGCAGCCTGAAAAATGTTGCCGCCACTGTTTTGTGTGCCTGGCTAGCCACTACTAAAACTATTTTTTGTTTGTGTTACATTAAGAATATGTAAATTAAAGATAATGCACATATGCTAAACAAACAGAGACCTCTAACTGGGAAAAAAATAGATGTTGCTTATCAGCTGATCTATGACAGAACCCTCAGTGATGTGCCCTATATTTGGTTATTCCTTTTCACCAATCAAAACTCTCCATTTTTGTCTCAGAAGTTCCTTCACACTGTGACAGACCTGCAAGTTAGATGACAAATGCAGTGATGTCAAAAGCAGATATGCTCGCTTATCTCCTTCATTTGCCAGTTTGACCACCTAACCACCGACAAACAAAGATTTTGCATCTGGCATCGCCACTGCTAACAAGCAATATACTAGTATATTAAATTACCCAGCTAAAAGGTGAACTCCAACAACAAAGCTAACTGAATGCACTGTACACTTTCATGAGGGATGATGACAGTATTTCTGACCTGTCAAGGAGGGTACTCTCATAGACCTGATATTGTAACAGACTATTTCATGTATCTCATCACGTGTCATGAATGAACTGATGGACTGTACTACAACACAGGTCAGAAGTTAGAGTCCTGGACAAACGACTAAGGGGTCCAACCCTAAGAGGCACTATCAAGACAAAATACTTGGAATAGTGATGCATCTCTAACAAAATTCATGGTGATAGTTTGCCAAAGTTCAAACAAGCAAACACTGCAAGGAGCTACTCCTGGAGTGGGGAAGAATGACTGCTGCGAAGGACAGAGACTGGATCCACCAAATAATGAAGAAAACCAAACTGCCAATCAATAGGAGCCCTTCCTTCCTTGAAGGCAGACAGGTAGATGAACCATCAATCCATAACTAAACAACATAGTCTTTTTCACAGACACCCAAGAAGGCAGTGTACCTTAGCCCTCAACCTCAACTCCCCAATTTCCACACATGTAAAGAAACAAGGGACATAAATGGACTGATGGACTGCTACACAGACAAAAAAAAACTCTTATAAGCAGTAGAAAAGAGGCAGGCAAATCCTACCAGAAACATAAGTGAATGAAATCCCAACCACCTGCAGGACTGAAGCTCAGACATCTTTTTTGCAGAGACAGAGCTACTATGAAAGCATTTCAGCTAAAAATTATATTCAATACTGTGAGACGCACAGGACCAACAGCAGACAATCAAGCCAGTCAAAAATTAGCCCAAGTAACACCAGGAACAGTGGAACCACTGTGAAAAATTCAGGTGAAGTTTACAGGCCTTTAAAGTCTGCAACTGAGTAAATGGGATGATACAGAGAGTATACTATGGAATTTAAAAAAAGGTGACAACTGCCTTTGAACTATTTACTTATTTAATTGCCATTTTGCTCTGAAAGGCATGGCTAAGTTCCAACCTCTCTGCAATAAAGACAATGGAAAACACAGTTTCACACCTCTCTGTCTTGTTTACAGCAGCCTGTGGTCATGACTACACATTTCTCTGTGTTTGTGAATGTCATGCAAGTGTAGACAAATTCCTCTGCAACTCATATGAGAAGTTAAGCTTAAAAAAAAAATAAAATAAATGGGTGGTCTTTCCTTCCTTTGATAACAAAATGAGGAAACGAAGGTTTTATAAAGTACAAGCAGGTTTCAGGTACTTACACAGTACTGGAATCATACTGTAGGGAGAAACTTAAGAGTTGAGTTAAACTGTAGGAGAAGATGAAGTTTTCCTTTAAGAAGCAAACTCTGCTAGTAGCAGAACAGTATGAACAGGAATTGATTGATGTTAACAGTGTTATCACAGTGGAATCCAACGTCTAGGAGCATGAGAGGCCAAGGTTAAACAGACCACTTTGATTTGCCAAGGATGGTCTGTATGTAATCTCCCTGGACTTTTGGATAATGGCAAAAACGTAGAATGTGACATCTGTACTGTTACTGATTCTTTGTTTAAAGGAGCAGAAAGTACTCCAGCGGTGGAAGGCTACAGTGCCTTCCACAAATTTATACCAACAGCAGCACAGACAGGGGCTGAAGATGGAGATGTCTCAATTTATGTTAGCAGCAAATACAACTCTAGGGTAGTAAAATAGGATGATGTCCTGGAGATCATGCACATCCAAGTCTCCAAAGACAAGGTTCCTTACCATGTCCTGGCCAGCTACCGGTCACCCTCTATGACCCATTATGCTCAGAACTCTTACCTAGACCTACTAGAGGCACTCACCATCCAACCAAATACCCCATTCATGGGAGACTTTAACAATGCTCTATAGACTGGCAAATGTACACTGCTTCTAACTCACACGCACAGTGTTTCCTGGACATAATCAATGGAAACACCCTGGACCAGATAGTGCACTCTTCAACCAGAGGATCAACCATATCTGACCTAGTATTTATCAACAGAGAGAGTTGCCCCCCCCCATGTCATGTCCTTATTGGTGAAGTCAGGCCACAAGGCTGTCTCCCCTGAAATAAAAAGCAATCCCCCAAAAAAACAACCAAACCCTAACAGTTATGAACTATTTTAAAGCAGGCTACATCCTATTAAATGACCGTTTGTCAAAATCCATGGCTCCCCCAGAGAACAGAGCTATCCATGCATAATTATTTACAGAAACCCTGTACAAACATGTAAACGGCTGCATCGAGGCTGCTGTAAGGGTCTATTTCTAACGGCCGACTGCCACATCACTGACTTTCAAAATACAGAGACGGAAAACATGAAATGTCAGAAACTTGAACAGCGACTGTTTACTAGGGTAAGTAAACACTTGGCCAACATGCCCGGTTCTCCACTATAGTGCGATCCCAGAGTTGGTATATTTAGTTAGGGGGGTGTGGGGGCACAGCCCCCACATTGGGGGGTGTAGCTCCACCACCTAGGTGGCTTTTACTTACCTCGGTGCAAGTTTCGTTGACAGTTGGTCATGTATTTACTTACCCTGGTAAAAACTGACATTGTTGTTTCTGAAGTTTCATGTTTATCGTCTCAGTATTTTGAAAGTTGGTGGTGTGGCAGCTGGAAGCAGACCTGCTGTAACTACCACCAGTAAGTCCAGATCCAACACCTAAAACAAACCACTCTGGTGGAATCCTTACATTAACAGGCCAGATAAAAAAAAAAAAAAAAAAAAGTGTGATGGCCAAAAATCAGAAAGACCAACTCTCAGAGACAAGATTAGACTAAAAAAAAAAAAATCCAACAAGGCCGCTTACAAGGTCAGGGTTGTCTTCCAGGCTAAGAACAATCACAAAGCCTTATTCAGCTGAGACAGGAACCTTAAAAAGCAGTACTCAACAGTGTGCAGTACTGATGGTAAATGGCCCAAACCTTCACTGACTGAAATTTAGCTATAACTTCATTCCCCCACTAAAATCCCTTCTAGCATATTTCCCCAACTATCAATGGGGATCAGGTCCTGGAGGTACTTGTTAGGCCAAAAAAAAAAAAACACTGCTTCAGTGGGCTCCTACAATATCCCTGGGTTGCTTCCTAAACAGCATAAAACATAATCTAGCAGGACCACTGGAGGCATTCCAACTAGAGCCTCAAAACAAGTTACATGACAGGTGAATGGAAGGCCACAACAATCTTTCATCTTCATAAGGGTGGACCATCAACTGACCCCAGGAACTACAGACCCATCAGTCTGACAAATCTAATACACAAATCCATGGAATGAATCGTCATGGAAATAATCAAAGACAGTGGGAATCTACAGACACTGGACTCATCCCAGTTTGGCTCTGTTAAGGGAAGGTCTTGCCTACTTAATGTTGTACACGGTCTTCAAGAGGGTCACCATGGTTATGGATGAGGAGAAAATTGTGTATTCCACATATCTTATCCTGGCCAAAGCATTTGATACAATACCCCTCTCAGGTATTGTTGATAAACTTTCAGAATCAAGAATAAATCCCTCCCTAACTCAGTGGATTGCCTGCTGGCTCACAGACAGAACTCAAAAAGTTAGGATTGGCAAGACTACCTCCACCAAGAGACAAGTCAATAGAGAAGTACCCCAGGGCCCCATGTAGCAAAATCATTCTGTGTTACCAAACTCATAAACAAAGGAGATGGCTTCTAGACACAAGGTGTAATAGTACCACTCTACTCAGTCTTTATTAGACACATCATAAAGTGCAATGCTCCCTTTGGCATGTACCTAACCAGGCACTTGCAACAGTTAGGACAGCCTCAAGGGTTTCTCACCAGGAGAAAGCAGGGTATGAATACCCTGTCCTACACAGATTGCTTTAAGTTCCTATCTCTGTACTCAGTCTCCTACACATTACTAACAGGCAATCTATGCCTACCATATTAGGCATCCTCAGATCTAGCTGTGCTGGATCTCTTGAACATCTGCAAGACAAATAGCACCACAAACACTAGATCAAGGGCCTGAACTTTACCTGTGACAGAACCTGCTGGAGGTACAGATATGTGTCTCAACGGATCCCAGTGCTATGGAATAAGCTCACCACCTATGTGAAGCACAGTTCATCCCTGACCCTCATCAAAAGGAAACTTGATCATTGGATGGGAAATTGCAAATTCAACCCCAGTCTGGCCCCCAAGTAAATAAATTAACCCCCAACTAGTGTACTCCCCACATAACCCTTAGCTACCTCTTTACTAACATATCCCACCATGTAGGCATCCAAGGAGCTCTGGGACTAAACTAGGTTGGGTTGTATGGCTAGAATGTAAATACCCTGATGGTTGTCAGGTTCATATATTTATACTAAACTACGAAAAACAAATGAACTGGTAGGTGTGGGCTATGAGGATGTTAATGTGGCTGATGCCTGAAGTCATGACATGCAACTCAGGCAAGCATCCATCTCAGACTACATGAAGCCAAAATCTGAGTGATGGAAGGGATAAACCAACCACAAAACCTCCAAGGACAGTCTTCCATGTTACATCTAGTAATACAGCAACCATCTGTTACTCTGGATGCAGTTACATTCTTTTTTGGCTTGCCTGTAACCTTTTCAGTTTGCATGCAAGTCTAAAGATGGCAAATGCAGTGCTCCTGAACTGGGCAAAATGCCAACTCACAAAAATGTGGCTGTATATCCCTGCTACTGTAGTGTATATATTTGGCTATATCTGTGGTGCCAAGATAAGAGGTCATCCTAATAAAACAGTCATACGAAAATGGTCTTGCCTTTTTGAGCACCCAAAAGCATTAATTCAGATATAAATTCAGATTTCTCAAAGACATTTTACCAGCTTACTAAAGTTTATTTTTTGTTTGTTACAAAACTACATAAATATATAGCAGCAAGAATCTAGACCACCAATCTCAAATCTTAGGCCAGCAACATTTTCACTGAAAAAGTCCTGCAGATCACTTGGATCAATGCATTACAATACATAGTAAATTTTAATTCCGCATAATACAATTACATTTCTGTAGAGATGAAGTACAAGTCACAGCCACAGAAAAAAAGGTTTTAAGATATTAAGTTTCAGTTCACTCCAATCTGACATTGATCTTAGTTATCTGCCACTGCCTTACTTATGCCTCTCCCACGATTATCTCAGCATCAATATCTTAAGACGGGACAAACAAAACTTTTAGTTCTATAAGCTACCACAGCACTCCTTTTCACTCTAAGTAATGCTTTAAAAATTACTGTGCAACATAAGCAAGTAAATGAAAACATTGAATATAGAAACAACAGAGAAATACTTTGCATCTGTCTGACTACAGTGAGAAGCACAAAAATGCCTGTAACATTTTTAACAATATTTTGAATTACAGTCCCAGGTACTTGTAGTGATATGACAGACAGAAACAGGCAAATTCACAAAAATCTAATTTGCTTGGTATTGCACTCAGAAGTAGCAGAGAGAAACTTACAACTAAAGACTATTTTACATACACATTCCCATTGTTCTACTTTGTATCAGTTTCTGTTTAGCTGAAGTTCCCACTTCTATTTTATGTTGCCAGTACCATTAAAACAAATAACTTTTCCCTTTGCTTGCCAAGATCAGCCAGATAGCAATTGTCAGTTTTCATTTAGAAGAACGTCTGTTCGCCCCCTGTGCTCATATGCTATTTATATAGTCTCATTAAAACATACACGTGGTGTAACTAGTTTTACATTACAGAATCAAACCTTACTCTGACTTCAGAAAAAAATACAAGCAGCTTTTACAGCACTACAGTCAATCAACATACAATACCAGTGATATTATGAACTCTTCTAAAGAAAGAAGGAGCTGTGGTGAACTCAGGAGCAGAAGTTCTTGTCAAAAACATCTTTTTAAAGGCAAAAGTGTCAATCGTCATACACATTTCTGGTCCCCACCATGCAGTGTCAGGTCAGAGAGACTCTGAGTGCACTTCACATCTTCCATATCATTAGCGAGCTGCAGCAGCGATGCAACCCCCCAACCCAACTCAAAAAACTCCTTCTGGTGAGATAATATTTTGTCATAGTATCCCATGACATGTGTAAGAGTTAGCAAATCCAACAGTACCTTTGACATGGACCAGGGGTTCTGCAATGACTGTGGGAGAGTTGTGAACCACCTAGACAAAAAGTCGTCATCTCCTTTAAAAAAAAGTGTATATATGTGTGTATAAATATACATGCATGTATAAATATGTGTATGTATTTACCTGCTAGCATGTGTACATATGTATACACACACACACGCTCACACATTTCTAGGTGGACACTGTATACTGTAAATCTCCACTTTAGATAAGGATGACTAAATCTAGCAGATTCACTTCTTGTTAATTCTCCAGTGGTGCTTATGACACATATCCCAGCTGTAACTACTACACAGAAATTCCAATAATGCTTACATAAAGAGGTGCAATGCTCACTATGCCAGCATACGTTTTAGAAAACGTTAACTAATATAAAAACATTTCTTTACTTTGTAAAACAATAAAAGCAAATGTCTTAACACTCTACACTGCAGGTTTTAATGCTCAGTGTAACAGTCTAGGAAGTCATGGATAATGATCAAAGATTGAAAAATATAGAAAAATGATTGTACCAGTCAAGTATTTTGAAAGTATAACATAACAAATATACTAACATGTTTCACAAGGTCATTATAAGGAAATGAGTTTACTTGAAAAATGTAGTCAAATTTAGTTATACATGGTGGACATCATAATGCTGCTGTAGATATATAGAACCACTGAAGGTTTTGTAGCATATACCACAAGTAAAAGGGCCATCTTTAGCATGGGTGAGATGATGTCTTTTAAGATGTGAAGTCTGCCTGAATGTTCTGCCACAAAGTACACACTCAAATGGCTTCTGTCCAATATGTATCAGAAAGTGAGCTTCAAGTTTGGAAGGTGAACGGAAACTTTTACAGCAAACAGTACACTTGTAAAGTTTCTTACCGAGACCAACAGCTTCAATTTCTGAAGAGCTACACTGATGCTTCTGTAAATTTTGCTGTGACTGAAAGTATTTTTTACATAAAGGACACTGTAACTTTAAAATACCAGCATCCAAAAACTGGTTTCTGTTAGTATCAGTAATCTCTCTGCCACACTGGTTTTGAGAGGACTTTTCGCACCAGTTTGAATCATTCTCTTGACAGCTGTCAGACTCAGACAGTAAAGGAGAACACTGAGAAGTGTCCGATTTCATATGGTCAACCTGATGATAAAGAAACTTAAATACATTTTTAAACCCAACTTGGCAAACAGTACATTTATATGGTCTATCTTCAGAATGCATTCTCTGATGACTTTTTAAATGTGATGACTGCCTAAATCGCTTTCCACATACCAAACAGGCAAAAGGTTTTTGACCTGTATGAATAAGGTAGTGTCTTTTAAATTTAGACTTGCATGAAAATTCTTTGCCACATTTACCACACTTATAAAGCCTTGGTTTACCACGTGTGGCTTTTACCGAATCCAAAGAAACAGGCTGGTAAAATCCATCAACCTTAAGTGCCTGCTTAGACACTGCCTCATCTGTAAATGTACTTTTAGAAACTGCTCGCTCCTCGTGAAGCTGCACATGCTTCCGAAAACTCAGAAAGTCATTAAATGTTTCCTCACAAATGTCACAGTAAAATTTGTTTCCTATGTTATGTACTTCTTCATGCTTATGGAGTTCAGTGGAATCCCAAAATCTTTCATAGCAGATATTACAATCAAAAGACCGTTTGTCATTATTGGACAGTTGAAAATGTTTCTCGGATGGTTTGTAAGAAGTGGAACCTTCAGACTGTCTATCACTGGTATAGTTCTGAGGAACAACACTAGTGCCAAAAGAGGAGATGCATTTATGAATTTTTAGCATATAATCGGATTCAAACAAACTCTCACACGTGTAACACTCAAAGGGCACAGTATAAATAGTTTGAGCATTATCATTGTAGTCTTTAATGCCATTTATTTGGGAATGGTCATTTTCAGCTAAATCTCCAAAATCCTGTTCTGATGCATGGCTAACAGAACTGTCTGCATCAACTGCTATAAATCTACCATTTATACTAAATGAATCACTTTCACTGTGAGTCTGCATATGACTCAAAAGCAGACTTGTTTTTTCAAATATAGCTGAACACACTGTACATTTGTAAGTACTTGCTCCGCTGTGGACAGCTTGGTGACTCTTTAAATGTGGCAACTGTCTGAATGTTCTTCCACAAACCAAACAATGAAATGGTCTCTGACCAGTATGAATCAGCAAATGCCTTCTCAGTTTGGATGGAGATGGAAAGTGCTTAACACAAAAACCACACTTATGAAGCTTACTCTCACTGCTAGATTTAAGAACCGATGACTTCTGATCACTAAATGAAAATGAATAATCTGTCTCTGGCTCACTGTGCTCTTTGTGATGATTTAAAAGCTTATACTTACTTTTAAATCCCAACTGACAAAGCGCACATTTATAAGGTCGGTCTTCAGTATGCATACGTAGGTGATTTTTTAGGTGTGTTGACTGCCGAAATCTCTTTGAGCAAAATGAACAAGCATATGGTTTTTGACCTGTGTGGATAAGGTAGTGCCTTTTAAATTTGGATTTGCAAGCAAATTCTTTCTCACATTTATCACACTTGTATTGTTTTGGTTTGTAACATTTATTTTTGGCTAACTTTGGACCAGCACGTTGATGAACAGAAATATTTCCAACGGACTGTTTTGACAATGTAGAATGGAACTCATTACTGAAAATGCTACACTCCTTGGTTAAAGCATCACTGGAAGCCATATCTACCTCATGGCTCTGAAGATGTTTCTGAAGACTCAGGGAATCAGTAAACACATTATTACAATCACCACACTGGTGAACAGCTTCATCTCCAACATGAGTATTATAGTGCCTATGCATCTCAGATGAACCCTCAGCATTCCCCTCAGATGTCCAAGTAAAAGATTCTTCAACCTCATCAACTTCACAAGCTGTCAAATGCCATGATGTTGATGAAGTCACAAATTTTTTATTTTCAATAAGACATTCAGTTGACCAGTTACCAGTGTTTTCTCCAGTTTTGGTGCACCTCTTAACAGAAGGAGCACAACTGTGCATGCTCAGTAAATTTTCTGTTTCGAATGATTGCTCACAGAATGGACATTCAAAAGGTATTGTATACACAGTCTGAGCTCCATCAGATTCTAGATTATCCACACTATCATCATCATCATCATCATCTAAAGAACTTGTTTTGGATGATCCTTCATAATCTGGCACAGGCTGCAGTCTGCTGTAACATTCTGAACCTGGCATTTCATGTTCAGGATTTAATAATGAAGTATTTTCAGTATGGACTTGCATATGGCTCAAAAGTTTAGTGTGCCTCCTAAATTTTCTTTCACAAATTGGACAACTATAAGGACTGCTAGCACTGTGGGTTACTTGGTGTACCTTTAAATGCTGCAATTGTCTGAATGATTTACCACATATCAAACACTGGAAGGGTTTCTGCCCAGTGTGAATAAGCAAATGCCTCTTGAGTTTTGATGGAGACTGAAATGCTTTTTTACAAAATTCACAGTTATGCACCTTCTTTTTGGTTGCCGAGTCATTCTGGGCCAAGGGAGTAGAGTCATGATATTTGAGAAGATCTGAAGATGTTACACGATCTGGCTTCTCTAGTTTAACAACTGGCTTTGCAGCATACTTGTCAAGAAAACTGAAACGAATCTTCCTTTTATGAATTTGCTGATGAATGCGGAATTTGCCCAGCTGTTTAAAGTTTTTCTGACAAACAGTGCACTTGTAAACTCCTGCATGGGTTGCCTGGTGCTTTTTCAAGTGAACCAACTGCCTAAATGTTTTAAAACATGAAGAACATTCAAAAGGTTTCTGACCAGTGTGTATTAAATAATGCCGCCTAAGCTTGGAAGGTGTCTGAAACGGTTTCAAACATTCATCACATGTGTATGGTTTATTCTGCTTGTATTTGTGCAATGGAATGGAAGACACTGCATTTAAATTCATGTTTGCATTGTCCTCTTTTTTTTTTTTTTTTTTTGGTTGTTGTTACCAGACTGACGGAGAAGTATTTCCAACAAAAACACCGATTTAATCAGAAGTCATCAGTGTCAAAGTTTCTCAGCGAGTGCATCAGAATAAAATATGAAATCCACTGCACTTCCTGGAAAATATCTAGTGTAGGTGTGATCTTCAGCTTCTCCAGGTCATTTCTAAAATTCTGAAATTAGAGAAAATGCTCACAATTATTTATTTTTTAAATATTTAATGTTAATGAAATATGCAGTATCAGACATTTAGGATCATATTTTCTTGTACTGGATTACAAACATCATAAATAGCACAAAAAATGATGGAAAACTAGTAGAGCTCATGATTCAGGTAGAATATCCTATCTAAAAAATGATTTGTCAAAAACCTTTACTTTTGTCTTCTCTCTCTACATATGATTACTGCCTTTTAATATAACAGCACTGTCATTACCCAGCAAAAACAGTTAAATTTCCACAATACCAATGTCTGGTTTTGCCCATCTCATAAACTATTTTATTTTTTTATTTCATTTTCTTTTTTGGTTCACAAATGACTCGCTCCTCAGTGGAGCAAAGTGCTGACTTGCCAATCACCTTCCCTCCAATTTCTTTCCTTGCATAAACAGGAATGAATGTGGTGGGTCATGTCACCAAACAGCGGGCATCCAAACTGCCCCCCCCCCCCAAGAATGCCTTCTTAGATCCATGTATCAGGAGAAGTGCAACAGAGTTCAGCATCAAAGCTGTGCCACTCTTCTGTGAGAAATGTCCCCATTCCTTCTTCAGTCGGTCCTGTATACTCCTCATATCAGAGAAAGTTATTGGTGAGAAAACTTACTAGGGGTGGAAGAAATACTCCTCCCAGACGAGGCAAAGTGCAGTTGTGTAAGGAAATTTACCATAACAGCAGCAGTTTGAATAGACCACTATTGCAATAGCCCAAGCTATACGAGACATATCTTGCCAAGGATTGGATGACTGGCCAGCTTCCACAGCTGTGGGGCACCATCCTACACCTTAGCTGGTGTAAAATTTGAGGACAGCAGTACAAAGTCAGTGGTTAGGGTACTAGTCCCTCAGAGCTTTCTTGCCTCAGAGCAAGGGATGTTAGAGCCCTGCAAATTATGTATGGACTAGGGGAAAGGAAAAAACAAATTATCCATACTTTGGCATAAAAAACAAAAAGGTTTGTAGTAATGAAGGGAGGGAAGCGTGTTCTTACTGTAACAGTGACCTATTTGAACATCTACTGTTATGGTAACTTTACTTACAAAACTTACTTTGTTAATCATTACATCCCTATTGCAGAAGCCTAAGATAAGATATCAGAGTCCAGGATTTCTTAGAATATACTCCTAGGAAAGCCTGCTCTAGACTTAGAAAGAAACCAAGTTGCCACTTTTAGTATATGCCATGTCAATCCCATTCCAAAAACCCACAGAAGTAGCCATAGCCTGGTAGAGTGTCCCTGACATTTCCTAAGTGTTTTGTTATGGCGAGATAAAAATAGCAATAGCATAAGGCAACTATTTAGAAATTGTCTGTTTTTGACCCAGACTGCCCACTTTTCTTACCTTTATAGGAAAACAGTCGATTAGAATTTGTGAAGATTTTTGTCCTGCCAATGTAGTATCAGAGTTGTTCATGTTATGATCCAGACTGTCCATTTTTCTTACCTTTATAAGAAAAAGTCTATTAAAATTCATGAAGATTTTTGTCCTGTCAGTGTAGTATCAGAGCTGTCCATGTTCATCTGGAGTGTGTAGAATTCTCTTTGGCTCAAAATGAACCCTAAAATCACTTTAGGCATAAAAAAATTATTTGTTCTCAAAGTTACCCCATTTTTGTGAAAGATGAGACCGGGATGAATCACCATAACAGCTTGCAACTCAGATACTTTCCTTGCAGAAATCAGAGCAATAAGTAATACTGCTTTCCAAAATTAAAATTTCAAATCAGCCTCAACAAAAAGTGCAAAATGATAGAAAGTGTAAGTTTTTTCCAGTAGAAAATTAACATTCCAAGAAAAAAAAAAAAACACCTTTCTGATAAGTTGATGGATATGTAAAATCCCCTTCAAAAAACTGTTTCACTTGTGGTGGGATAGGAAAGGGGGGACCCACGAGACAAGCAGAAATGCCCAAGACGTGAATCTTCACAGAACTGTCTACACCACCAAAATCCACACACAGTAACACAAAAACATTCATGGAGGCTCTCAATAATAATCTGTCTAAGCAACAGAGACCTCCAAAGCAGAAACGCAAGCAACCTCCATCCCCCAACACAACCCAAATGACAGCCCACAGATTCAGTGTGCCACTCAACCACAGCAAATAAGGCAAAACAACATACCCAACACACTAGTCATAGGTGACTCTATAGTCAGGCACACTGATGTCCCACTCACCAGGCTAGACAAGGAGAAGGTTACTGTCAGCTGCCTGTCGGGTGCCAGGATCCGCCACATAACTCACGCACTCAGGTCACTCGACACCAAGTACAAATATGACTCTGTCATTGTCCATGATGGTGTGAATGACCTCAGACGTACCTCCCTTGACTACATGAAAAGAGACATGGAAGAGCTCTCTCATCTTGTAGCCCAGACAGGTATGACCCTAACCTTAAGTAGCATTCTGCCATCGCCCAGAATGATACCGCAGCACAAGGACAAAAATGATTGGCTTCAACAATTGGTTAAGCTTCTGGTGTCATTCTAAGGGGATCCAGTATCTGTCTGCTTGGGATGACATGGTCGACAGACCACGATGCTTTGCCACAGATGGCCTGCACCTGTCGCCCCTGGGATTCCGGATACTGGCTAAGGCTCTTGCTGCCCCTATAGTGCCTTTTTTAGGCAAGGTTCAAATAACAAATTCACCACCATAACAGGAACAGGTAAACAAAAACTGAAGGTAATGCTACTCAATGCTAGAAGTCTAAATCTCAAAATGCACTCACTCGAGGCACTCCTTAAAATGGAGAACATCAATATCTGTGCAGTGACCGAGACCTGGTTCAAGGCTCCGGAGAGCACCCCTGCACTACCAGGTTATAACTCACACCACACTTTTCGGCCATATAACCTGGACCGAAACACCAAAGGCGGAGGTGTGTCCATATTCATTAAGGATATCCACACCTCCAGGCTAGCTGCTCAGCATAATGCATCCGAGGTTATCCAAGTGCAACTAACTCTGGGAAAAACTGCAATCCAAAGTGTAGCTTGCTACAGATCCCCCACCATGCCCCAGGATTGCCACTCCTCTTTTTCTTGATGTACTGGAAAATATTACGGTTCAACCAAACACCCTAATAATGGGCAACTTCAACTACCCCACCATTAACTGGGAAAACTACTTGTGTACCAACTCCTAGCTCAACGCTTTCTAGAATTCATAAACTACAATGCCCTACATCAACTTATCCACACCCCCACCAAGGGCAACAATATCCTAGACCTAGTCATTACCAATATGAATGACCAGTGTTCCACACCTGAAGTCAACTCCTCGTTGGTCCGATCCGACCATAAGCTTATCATCCTTGATGTCCACATCCAGCCCCCACCCCCCATTAAGGAAATCACAGTAAAAATTTCTCCAAAGCAACTTCATGCTTCTTAAGACAGAAGTGGTGAACTTCATGACACCCATGCAGATGGACAATACAGTTACAACTGCTGAATCCTACACAAATGCACTCTATAAGCACTTACACGAGTGCATGGATCGTGCTATCCCAAACAGAACCAAGCCGCTATCCTCCAAAAAAAAAAAAGCCAATCTGGTGATCCCCTGCCATAAACAAACTATACAACAGAAGGAAGAAATTGTTGCAAAAGAGAGTAAAATCCCATGAGTGGAGGAGCTCCCTGGTCAGCCTCAGTAAGAAGCCGAGATCCCTCACAAGATCCTACAAATCTAGCTATGAAAACAAAATTGCCACTAAATCCAAAGACAACCACAAAGCATTCTATAGCTATGTCAAGAATTTAGATGGCAACACCCAGATCTGCTCCAAGTTACAGCACAAAGGCACGAAAATTATAGAACCAACTGATATTGCCAACATCATGGCAGATCGGTTCAGTGCTGACTTTAGCCCCCCTCACCCCCTAAAGGGCCCATATCTATACAGGAAGAATGCAGAGTCCCTGTAATCACAACTACGCAGGTAAAAGCTGCACACTCTAAAGCCAAAAACACAGCATCCATGGGACCGGACAACATCCCAGGCTGCATTTTTCACAAACTTCAGAACAAACTGGCTCCCCACTTAAGCACCATGTTCAATAATAGCCTCGCATCAGGCTTTGTGCCCACTGAATGGCACACAGCAACAGTTATCCTACTCCACAAAGGGGGAGCCACCACTGATCCTGGGAACTATCGACCTATTAGCCTGACGAGCCTGGTCTGCAAGGCCATGGAACGTATCATCATGGAACTCATAAACAAAGACATTGGTAACCTCCAAACTCTGGATTCCACCCAGTTCGGGTTTGTGAAAGGCAGATCATGCCTCCTGAACCTGATCGACTTCTTTGAGGCAGTCACCCAAGCCGTGGATGAGGGTAAGGTGGTTCACACAGCCTATCTTGACCTCACCAAGGCTTTTGACACCATCCCCCATTCTGGAATTACAGCTAAATTCACTAAACTAGGTATAAATCCCTACATCACAAGATCGGTTGCCAACTGGCTCATTGACAGAACCCACACTGTAAAAGCTGTAGACTCCAAATCTGACCTCAAGGCAGTGCCAAGTGGAGTACCGCAGGGTTCCGTCCTGGGACCTCTCCTGTTTGGTATCTACTTCTCTGAAGTACAGGCTAACACAGAAGACCTCTGGCTGACTAAGTTCGCAGATGACTGCAAACTAGGAGCCAAAGTAAAGTCCCCAAATGATGTGGACATCCTACAGAAGGGCCTCACCGAGACAGATGCCTAGTGTCAGAGCCATGGCCTCAAGCTCAATTCCAAAAAGTGCAGTGTCATCCCCTTTGGTAAAAACTCTATACCCATGAACTGCCACATAGGCAGTGATCTACTTAACACCAAATGCGTGATAAGAGACCTTGGGACCCAGGTGGACAGTAGTCTCTCCTTTGATAGTCAGATCACCACAGTAGTCTGGAAGTCCTTCTAATGTGGCACACCTCATCATAAAAGGGTTTTCATCCAGGAAAAAAAAAAAAGAGGTCATTGTTCCCCTCTACTCATCACTCATTAGACCCATTATAGAATACAATGCCCCTTTTTGAATGTACCTCACAAGACATCTGCAGCAGCTGGAAAGGCCACAGAAGTACCTCACAAAGAGGATTACTGACCTCAAACAAATGTCCTACACTGACCGCCTCAAAAAACTCCAGCTTTACTCCGTAGCATATCGTCTACTCCGAGGTGATCTCTGCCTAACATATAAAGCTATGTCAAACCCAGAGCTGTTGGACATGCTACACCTAAAGAAATCCCAATCCCTCCAAGCTACATGCTCTAGGGACCTAAACCTTGTCACCACAATAAACAGGACACGCTGGAGGGATAGATTCCTGTCCCAGAGACTTCCTATACTCTGGAACAAGCTACCCATCTATGTCAAGCAAAGTTTTTTATTAGCATTCTTTAAGAAAAATCTTGATGAGTGGATAGGAAATAGGAAATACACGCCAGGGATCACTTCTGTGTCTCTGCTGGACAGTGGCACAGGAAAATAACTTTCTTGGGTGGCGTAAACTATGGTACCTTGCTGGCTAGGCTTACGTAGACAGCCTAGTACCTACCTATGAACTCTAAGAAATGCCAGAGGAAAAATTGTAGAAATACTGTAGAACCAGAGTCATCTGTGCCTTAAAAGTTCTTGCTTTGGAACAAACTATAAAATCTTTTCATCTTGGCTAAATATGATTTCCTGGATGCAGCCTTGTTAATCTCCTGCTGCAGATCCTCAGAAAACAAGTATCAAAAAGGTATTAACTGTTACCAGGCAATGGGTTGAAGAAACTGAATGTTGGGGTGTGTTAAAAAAATCCCTGGTGTGTGTGGGTGTGTGTGTGTGTAAGTCCATCCTGTGAGTAAACGTGCAGTAATTACCCTTGACCAATTTGAGAAGGGGGAACCACTGCTGCCTGGGCCAAAATGGAGTTACGAGTATTATACCTGTACATTGGAACAAAAAAGCATACGTCTTCCAGACCTTTATGTCTGCTGTGAATGTAGACAAACAGATCTATTTGAGGTATTTCCCACAACTGGATCAACTCCTGGAAAAACGTTGTGTGCAATTTCCATTTGTGGGTAATGTCCAGGTCCTGGTCAGCTTGTTTGCTACAATGTTCTGCTCTCATGGAATGCAAGTAGCCTGGAGGGTCAGACTGTGCCGAGTTGTTAGTTCTCAGGCAGCCATAGCTAGTCTGCAAAGAGGGTAGAATCTAGATCCCACCCCCTAGTTTGTTGATATACTACCTCATCATGGTGTTGTCTGTGATTACTTGTAGAGGGCTGGGATTCCAAAGATGGCTCAGAGATTTGGAGCATTTATTAGTGCCGAAATTTCTTTGACAGTTATGTGTTGAAATTTGTCCTGCTTGCTCCACAGACCCTGAACTTTCTCCCCATTGGAACAGCTCTTGGGCATCTCTCCTCCTGTTAACATGGGCCAGCGCACTAATGGTGTTCAGCAGTGATGTTGTGGGAGACTGATATTATTCCTTTGCTACATGACAGTGTGCTCTTCAGTAAAAAAAATGACTGTGGAAGATGCCAAAGGGAACACACTTCCTGATCCAAAGATGCTCAGACTTCTATGTCCAAAGAGGGGTCCAGAACAGTAACAGATGCTGAGAAGAAAACAGCAGGAATATCTTCAAATCCTTACATTAGGCTTTGTGCCACATGCAGACCCACAGTGGACAACTGCCAAATGGCAACAGACTGTAATGCAAGAATAATAATTATTGCAGTTTGTCACAAAATACATCATTACCCTGTTGTCAGCATCTGGAAAATGTCTGACAAATGGCTGCAATGCAAATGATGGGACCAGGAGCATACAACTAGCGGAAGCCTCTCCAAGAAACACAAACCTTGGAGAATAAGCTGAATCTCTAAGGCCTTAGTCACCCTAGTCTATTTACTGGATTAGAACCTTTCTGCACTTTTCTAGTGTCCTTCAATATATTTGTTTTAAAACGTCATAGGCTCAAAAGAATAGAGAGTCTCCATAGACAACATCTGCAAAACAGACATCATCCACCCTAGAAAGAGTAATTTTTGCTTTTCATAGGTTAGTACTAGGTTAACTGCCATTGCAAGCCATTGTAAGCCTAGCCAATTATCCCTTGTGAGACTCAAACCCTGCACCTTGTGTTTGTAAGGAAAGCACCTTAACCATTAAGCCACCCTTTTACATTTTTAGCTTCACATTTGTTAACTTTCTTTTAAAAATGCAGACATTTATGAAGCAATCCCCTCCCACAAAGAAAAAAGTACTGAAGGCTGAAATCCTTCAGAAGGATCCGTTTGCCAGAAGCATACTTGCTGGTAACTTTTACCTGTGACATGATCAGCCGCCACAGAAACACAACCAAAGTACACATTCTAAAAAGTTGTCAAAGGGAAAATCAACAAAAGATGTAGAGACTATACAAAGATGCATACATTAAAACTGCTGCACCTTACATGAAAAATTTTAACAACTCAAAAGAAATATCTTAAAAAGATGTTTGAGAACTACTACTAATATAGGTCATATGCCCGCACCGTACTTTAAGTGTTGGAAAGGAAATAACTGACAGTTAAAGGATAAATACATTTATGTTTATCACTACGCGCACAAAAATCTAGACCAAAAAGGGATAGCGTGTTAGCTTATAAACATCTGTTGACAATACAACACTTCTCTTGTTTTACTTAGGTTCCAGCTTGCACATATTACCTACGACATTTCCATCCCTTCTACCACAAATTTCTCCTGTATGACAGAAAGTCGCTGATCAAAAACGTGCGAGACGTCAGCAGTAAATACACAATCCTCCAAAAGTTAAGAAGTCGTAGTCTACTCAAATCTTCCGGGTTTACAGGAAACCACGCATAACGCAAAAAGTGCACTCCCCAAGACACCGTTCCCTTAAAACCTACTCTATAGTTGAACATACAATGAAAAAGTACATTTGAAAATGAAATTCCAGAAGCAGTTAATCTACAATAAGAACTATTTTTTAAAGCAAATTTACAAAGTGACAGCTGTGCATTTCCTCATTGAATAACCCAGCCAAAAACTACGTCTAGACACAGAATCCCAAGTCAATATGTATATCAGTACACAGTGTATGTATACACACATCTACCAAGAATGTAATAGTTCTCGTATTTGTAAACACTGCTTCCAAAAATGAATCTGGGAAATACGAAGATAAAATATAAACTGACTATTCTCGTTGTGATAAGTGGTATCAAAGGAGTTCCAACTTAAGAAATAACAGCTTGAAAAAAAAAATTTTTCCTTTAAATACTTATTTATTACCTGTCCAGCAAGGAACAAACTCCCTGAAGTCAGCTTCACGGAAGGAAGTAACAACACTTATCTTTCAGTTCCTGGTTTCTTGCTCTCTTGTGCTTCTGTGTTTTCATTCCTTCCTTGCCTTGAACGTCGGACTTTCCGTCTGTGGCGGAACATGATTAGTGATACAAGTTTTCACTGAGGAATAATCTCATGCTGGACTGGAACCCGTTGGAAAGGAAATCTGAAAGTATAGAGTGGTGTTTTCTTTAATGTAATATACTGGGGCAAGAAAACTTTGTGCAAAGGAGGTACTCGGACAACAGGTCTGTGTTTCAAAGTATTGAAGCTTGTTTATACCTCGAGTTGTTTGTGTAGTTTTCTTTTTTGCGTTGTCCGCGTAAATATGATTGATTTGATGGTGTTACGTTTGCAGCTGAGTGAATTAGGTTTAATATATAAAGTGAGTGTAATGTGTTCTAACTGCCTAGTGGTGATGCTATTTAAGAGTATGGTATATGCTAGGAAAGCAGGACTGTGAAGACTGTTTGCTAGACACATGGTGCAAGAGTTTGTTGGGCAGTACAACACCTAGTACAAGGTAGACCCCTTGTGATCACGACTGAGAGGAAAATTAAACTGCTGGAAAGAAAGGAGCTCCATTTTTTATTGCTTACAAATAATTCCTAGATTTAGATAAAGAAACAACAATTTTCAGTGCATATCAAGTATAACCGTATGAACTAGTCCAGTATGATAATGACTTCACTCACGCGCTTAGATATCTTGGAAACTGCGCACTCTCCACCCAAGACCAGAATAGCTGGTCAAGAGAAGAATGTCAACACTTGCACCACACCACATGGAACATCAGCACTGCCTTCCCATAAAAACACAAAGCATAAGCACACACCCACCTTCGCGGAGGCTCTCAAAAATCTACCCAAACAGCAGAGACCTCCAAGGCAGAAATACACTCCAGCACTACAACACAACACTAATCACGAGACACATAAGTCTACTTAGTGTAGTACTCAACCAAAGCCCCTAAGGCAAAAAACAGCAAAACGCACTAGTCATAGGTGACTTGATAGTGAGGCACACTGATGTCCCAGTCACTAGGTTGAATAAGGAGAAAGTTAGTCAGCTGCCTGCCAGGTTCCGCAACATAACACACGCACTCCGGTCCCTCAACAACTGGTGCAAACATGGCTCTGTCATTGTACATGTGGGTGTGAATGACCTGAGACGTACCTCCCTGGACTACGTGAAAAGAGAAACCAGTCACAAATGGCCAGCATTCAGGTTGATAAAGGAAAAAAGGAGACAAACAAGACTAAATCAAGCCATTTAAAATGGCAGTTGTAATGTTATTCTCCATACCGGTTTCGGTAAAACCACCTTCGTCAGTGGAGTACCTTTACACAATGGAAATCATTCCTACATAAATAGACCCATCCACCAATGAGAAGGACAGCCCCCCCCCCCACACACACACACATTAACATCATCACTTCCTTCAATTAAATAAATATTTAAACAAATAAGTACTAGTAATTTAAATTCCATACAGGAAAAGAAGTAAAGCACTATAAATGATTATTTAGTCCGGGTGAGAAAAGCCCCCACCCCCAGCTTAATAATATTTTTCTTTCTTATTCAAAATGCTGTGCCATCCCTGCATGTTGTTCCTATTGCCAGCATTTCTATCAATTATTGAAAAATGAAAATCCGCATTGGTATGCATCAGGCAGTGCCTATATAGAGCATTGGTATCACGTTTATTATGTATGTCACTCCGGTGCTCCGAGATGCATACTCTTAGTGGACGAGATGTCTGACCAACATAAAAGGCCGAACATTTACAGGTGGCCAAATAGACAATCCAGTCAATTCTCAAAAATTTTAATATCTTACACTTTACTGGTATTTTTGCTGGTAAATTTTTTGTTTACTCACATATTGGCATGTAGAGCAATGTCCACAAGGGAAAGTGCCAAAAAGAGTATCCCCAGACAGGTTGAGTTGTTGGTATATGGCACCCCCACTACTGGTATGTTTAAAATGGGAACCTAGTGTTTTATCTTTCCTGAATGAGAATTGACACCTCGTCCCCAATACTGGTTGCAAACTGTCATTCGCCAGAAGGATGTTCCAATGTTTGTGAATTGTTTCCTTAATGATATTGGTGTTTCTCCCAAACGTTGTGATGAACCTGATTAGTATCACTAGTGTCCACCCTGGTTTTGGCCTTCTATTCTAATAGTGACATCCTGTCTTGATTATTGGCCCAATTACTGGCAGAAATAATGTCAAAGTCCCTGTATACCCTGCTCCGAAATCTATTGCAGAGGTCCTGCTGGGAAGAGTCATATTCATTTTGAGTGGAACTAATTCTCTTCATACATAGAAACTGGGATTTCAGGGTGTTGTGGATGGTATGGCTGGGGTGTAAGCTGGTAGCATGAAGCAAATTGTTTTATTGAGGGTATTTCTGGAAAACTGTAGTACTTGGAGTATTGTCCAAAATTCTCTGGATAGTAACGTTCAAAAAATTGATTTCATTGCTGTCCGAATTCAGAGTGAATTCTATACTCCACTTGCACATGCAGGGATGTCATAGCATTTTGAATAAGAAAGAAAAATGTTGTATTATTAAGCTGGGGGGGCTTTTCTCACCTGGACTAAATGATCATTTATAGTGCTTTACTTCTTTTCCTGTATGTAATTTAAATTACTAGTACTTATTTGTTTAAATACTTATTTAATTGAAAGAAAGTGATGCTGTTAATTTGTGTGTGTGTGTGTGGGGGGGGGGGGCTGTCCTTCTCATTGGTGGATGGGTCTATTTATGTAGGAATGATTTCCATTGTGTAAAGGTATTCCACTGATGAAGGCTGTTTTGCCGAAACCAGTATGGAGAATAAAATTACAATTTCCATTTTAAATGGCTTGATTTAGTCTTGTTTGTCTTCTTTTTTGCATTTATCTCCTGAATGCTGGTCATTTGTGACTGGTTCCTCATTTGGTTTCACCCTGCATTGCCGTACGTGCAGAGCTCTTCTACCATTGCAGTCTACATGAAAAGAGACATGGAGGAGTTCTCGGATTATGTAGCCCAGGTGGATATGACTCTAGCTCTGAGCAACTTCCTACCATCACCCAGAATGATACCACAGTACTAGCAGAAATTGATTGATTTCAACAATTGGCTATGTTTCTGGTCTCATTCTAAGGGGATCCAGTATCTGGCTGCTTGGGATCACATGATTGACAGACCTCGATGCTTTGCCAGAGATGGCCTGCATCTGTCACCCCTTGACTTCTGGATACTGGCCAAAGCTCTTGCCACCCCTATTTTGCCTTTTTTAGGTGGTGTTCCAAAGACCAAATTATCACCGTAATAGCTACAAACAAATTCGATCTGAGGGTCATGCTGCTCAACGCTAGAAGTCTAAATCTCAAAATGCACTCGCTCGAAGCACTCTTTAAAATGGAGAATTTGTACTGTGACAGAGACCTGGTTCAAGGCAGCTGAAAGCACTCCTGCACTTCCAGGCTATAACTCATTCCACACCTTTCGGCCCCAGAACTTGGACCAAAGATCCAAAGGCGGTGGTGTTTCCAAATTCATAAAGTATGCGCACACCTCCAGACTAGTAGCCTAACATAACGCATCAGAGATACTTCAGGTGCAACGTGCAACTAATATTGGGTAAGACAGCGATTCAGGTCATAGCCTGCTATAGGTCCCCAACCATGTCCCAAGATATGCACTTCTCATTCCTAAGCACCCTGGAGAATATTAGGGTCCAAGCTAACACTCTCATACTGGGCGACTTCAGCTACCCCTCCATTAACTGGGAAGACTACTGGTGTACCAATACACTTGCCCAACTTTTCCTGGAATTCATTAATTCCAATGCCCTGGACCAGCTTGTTCTTGCCCCCACTAGAGGTAGTAATGTCCTTGACCTGGTCATTACTACCATGGGTGACCGTTGCTGTACACCATTAGTCAACTCCTCCCTGGTTAGATCCGACCACAAACTAATCACTTTGGAAATCCTCAAACCCCCCCCCGCAAAGGTAACTGCCATGAACAACTTCTCCAAAGCTAATTTTGGGCTCCTAAAAACAGAAGTGGCTAAATTAACAACACCCATGCAAATGGAGAATAGTTGCATGACTGCCGAATAATGCACCAATGCGCTGTATGAACACATACACAAATACATGGATCTTGCCATATCCAATTGAATCAAGATTCTCTCCTCCAAAAAAGGAAGCCAATCTGGTGGTTCCCCTGCCATAAACAAAATTTACAACAAAAGGAGGAAACTGATGCGGAGTAATGTGAAGACCCAAGACTGGAAAATCTCCCTTATCAGCCTTAACAAAAAGTTGAGATCCCTCATCAAATCCTCTGAAGCTAGCCATGAAAAAAAAAGTGCAATAGATAGTAAAGACCTTCTATAGTTATGTAAAAAATCTCCATGGCAATACTCTGATTTGCTCTGAGCTACTGCACAATGGTACCTCCTATACTGAGCCAACAGATATTGACAATATACTGGCTGACAGATTCAGTGCCAACTTTACCCCCCCCCCCCCCAAAAGGACCAATCACAATATCAGTGAATTGCCAGGCATCCAGTATTACTGCTGCACAGGTTAAAACAGCACTGTCCAAGGTCAAGAATACACCTTCTATGGGACCTGACCATATACGTGGCTGTGTTCTACATGAAATACAGAGTGAACTAGCACATCACCTGTGTGTCCTGTTCAGTAAAGCCTCACCTCAGGCTTTGTCCCTACCGAATGGCACACTGCTACAGTCATCCCTCTCCACAAAGGAGGAGTGACTACAGACCCTGGGAACTGTCACCCAATAGCCTGATGAGTCTGATATGCAAAGCTGTGGAACACATAGTCATGGACCTAATAAACAAGGATATAGGGAAACTCCAAACTCTGGATCCCACACAGTTTGGTTTTGTGAAGGGTAGAACATGCCTGCTCAACTTGGTCAACTTCAAGGTGGCCAGATCAAGGTAGGCTGTATGAACCAAGACCTTTGATACGATTCCCCACTCAGGAATCATAAAAAAACTCACTAAGCTAGGCATCAACCCCTATATCACTAAGTGGGTTGCAAACTGGCTCACAGATAAAACCCACAGTGTGAAAGTAGCTGACTCCATGTCAGACTGTTGACCATTCATGAGTGGAGTCCCACAGGGTTCGGTCCTGGGTCCTCTCCTATTTGGTATCTACTTCTCTGAAGTCCAGGTCAATACGAAGGGACTCTGGCTGACAAAGTTCGCAAACAATTGCAAGTTGGAAGCTATTAACTCCAAAAATGATGTTGACATCCTACAGAAAGGCCTCACTTAGACCAACAACTGGTGCCAGAACCATGGCCTTAAGCTCAATTCCAAAGAATGTGTCATCATCCCCTTTGGGAAAAACCCAGTTCCCATGAATTACCACATCGATGATAGTCCACTGAACACGGAAGGCATTATAAGAGATCTGGGAACACAGGGTTATAGCATCCTCTCTTTTGATCACCACATTGCCACTGTGGTCAGAAAGTTCTATGTGGCACATCTCATTACTAAGGGATTTGCATCCAGGAAGAAAGAGGTCATTGTCTCCCTTTACTCTTGCCTCATTAGGCCAGTCATCGAGTACAATGTCCCATTTGGCATGTACCTCACTAGACACCTGCAACAACTGGAGAGGCCGCAAAAGTACCTCACAAAGAGGATCCTAGACCTTTAACACTTGTCCTATATGGACAAACTCGAACAACTCCAACTATTCTCTCTCATATCGCCTACTTAGAGGCGATCTCTGCTTGACTTACAAAGCCATGTCTGACCCAGCTCTGTTAGAAATGCTACATCTAAAGAAATTCCAATCCTTGCACACCACACGCTCCAGAGACCTCAACCTCATTACCACAATCAACAGAACATGCTGGAGGGACAGGTTCATAACCCAGAGACTGTGCATGCTATGGAATGGACTTCCCATACATATAAAACAGAGCACCTCACTGGCCCTCTTCAAGAGAAATCTTGATGAGTGGATAGGAAGTAGAAAATTCACCCCAGGGATAACTCCAGTGGCTCTACTCGACAGAGGCACTGGGAACTAAGGTTGGGTGGCACAATGCCAAGGTAATCCTATGGGCTAGGCTTGTAAAGGCCCCAGGGCCATTAGCCCAGTACACACCTATGAACCTATATGTTGAGTAACATATCAGCTTGTGCAGCAATACGTTTTGTTAATAAGATCTAAGTAAGATATTTAATAACAGTAGTAAAACAATAGTGGTGTGACTGTGCTGGCTGTAGAGCAGAGACAGACAATAGTAACTACATTTTGATAAAATGTAGCAAACATAAGTTTATTACAACATTCCAACATATAAATAAAAATCTCTGTTTTTAGGATTAGATTGTCACAGTGCTAAAATACTGTATTGAGTTTGTCAAGTCCCTTCTAACCAACTTCACCATTACAATTCACTATCCTCCCTAATTAGTCCTTGCTCAACCTCTTTCCCTCTCCTTGCTGTTACTGTAAACTATAAGCAATAGTTTCCATACATTGCTGTTATTGCTTTAAATAGTTAATTAAGTATATCTACCAAGAATTGTAAATTTAATGTCTCGAATTAAAACTGTAAATTGTTTTATCGTTTTTGTCCTTCTCATTCTAATATTTGTTTTTTTTTCTCTGTCTACAACCCTGTCAATAATTATTTATCTTACCAAGATGTTTGTAATTTGGCTATATAAACTGCATCTTTTTCTCCATGGACCTCTGCTGAAAATGGTCTGTTGTGATACAGTTGGACTTTCCCAGTAGACAAGTATCAAATAAATAAATAATTGCATTTCTGTTCTACATGGCTCCTCACACATTGAGATATCCTGAAAAAATCAATTGCTGTGTCTACTTATAAAGAAGCCTATATGATGAAGTGGTGGTACAGCTTGCCATGCACCAGGAATGGAATGGGACCAGGCATACTGTGGCTTACTGAGGAGTTTGTGAGTAAACCCTGACTCTCCCAGTATGTTTGCTGGTTGTCATGTTAGGGTGATTTTGCAGTTGAGTACTGAGAGTGATATGACTGTACTTTTGCTGTGACACAGTTTCCAGTGCCCTGCCCACTCGTAATTTGTTTATTTATTAACATTAATGTACCAAGATAGTCTGACAGTGCCCTTTTGAAGCAGAGGCCCAGGGAGAAAAGCTCCATTATACAGACATCATGGACATCATTTGCTGTCATATCCATTCATTATCAACAGTTCCATTATTCAGACATCCTTGGCATCAGTTTTGAATAAAAATAACAGTTAAATGAGTTGTATATGAATAACCTTTAAGTTAAAGAGCTAGAACAGCCCAAGGAAAGGAATGAGGGGAGAAGCAAAAGGAAGATAAAGGAGACGAGATGGTAGAGGAGGGTATAGTTGTGATAATAATACATTGAGTTTTGTGCAGTTGTGAGTTGTGGTAGAAATCCATGTAGCTATGTTAGTGGGAGTTTAACCATGGGTGGTTCAGGTGTAGAGACATTTACCTATAAGGTGTTGCTTGTGTTGACATTTAAAGTCTTTCAGGTTGCAGACTGTTCTTTTTTTAATTTGTTATTTGATTTTACAATTCAATGACCATTCAAGCAATTTATGAACATAATTATATTTAAAGTCTATAACAAGATATATCTGAACAGTCAGTATTTCTCTAGTAATTTATACAATTTCTGCCAAGCAGTTTGTTGATATGTTACATTTCTAGTTTTCATTTTTGTAGTAGAGATTTCATTGTTACAAACCACTTTTGCTAGATGAATAAAATCATTTTAAATGAGATAGTAGTGTGCATTATCAGTTTATTGTAATGACTTTTCTTGCAATAATTAAAATGGACCATAAAAAAGGTATTTGAGACATTGGTATTACCACTGGGACTGGTGCGTTAAATTTAAGGGAATCTGTAATAGTGCAATTAACTGACCACAATGTATTACAAAAGTTCCTAAAATCATTCCAAAAGGATTGAAACTATTTTACATTCAATAATCATGTGAAGCCAGTCAACATCTTGTATATTACATCTCCAGCAAATTGTATTTTCTAGTTTATAAATACTTGCAATTTTATGGGGTGTTAGAAAACTTCTGTGTAGAAATTTCCATGTGAATATTCTCCAATAAAGGGAAGAAGTAGCTTTATCTGGTGATTAGAGGGAACATTTTTTTGTTAATTTCTGTGAACTCTTTATTTTTGTTGAGAAATTCCAAAAGGAAGTATTAGGGGGAAACAAATTCACTTCTGCTGAATTTATGTATGGTTGAAAAGTATGTGGCACCTATAGTTGAATTATTGTTAATATTAGAGAAGATGTCTAGGATTTTAGGAGTAGTTTTATTGATTTGATGTTATCCTGAATGAATATTTATTTATTATTTTATTTTATTTTACATTTGTTGACCGGGATAGTCCAACCGGACACATGTCCATTTTCAGCGGAGGCCCGGGAAGAAAAGCTTCAAGATCACCAAATTAGAGAAAAAAATACAGCATCTACAGTAATGAACATAATACAGTTTTACAGAGGTTACATACCTAGGCAAATAATAGTAGTTCTGGGGTAAATGAGAAGCAGAGAGAAGGTCTTTGTTAAGTAATACAAGTAGATAAGAATACTGTTATCAAGTCATACAGTTAGTTACAATATTTACAATGGTTACATGCAAAAACACATTAGAGTTAAACAAGGTAAGGTCAGGATAGTGCCACAGGTAGCTAAAATAACTATTTTAGTCTCACTGTAACAAAGAGTCAGTCGGGTTTGCTACATTGACATAGCCAGTTTAGTATCAAATGCTGTTTAAGTCTAGTCTTGAATTGGCTCAGGGAGTTGAGCGAAGTAATTTCGGTTGGGAGAGAGTTCCAGGATCTGCTCAGAGTTAGCGAAGAGGGAGTCACTGGCTGAGTTATTAGTTTTGATAGTCTGAACTTGTAATTTGTTAGAGGGTCACAGTGGTCGGTGATTATGATAGGGGGTATATTTGTAAGAGCGGGAGTATTATCTGGATTATAAAGTATCTTATGGGCAGTTATCATGAGGTTATACTGGATCAAGCTGGTGTGAGTCCTGTAGGGCAGGCCAGTGGCAAAACTGGCTATATGGTTATAGCAGATAGTTTGTTGAGGACAGTTCTGTTTTGATTGGAGAGTATTGGGTATGCATACAGAAGTGTTGAAAGTAAGTGAGAGCGTGCTATGGCAGCTCTAGCAGGGGGGTTAAGAAGGCTTTTATCCTGTAAAGTGAGCCTAGTTTTTTATTGATGGTCTTAATAGATTGATTAACATGTAAGTCAAATTTGAGATTATTATCGATTAAAACACCTAACAGTTTTGTAGAGGAGTCTGGGGAGATTATAGTGCCGTTATTAGAATTAATGGAATGCTGTAGACTATGTGTTGGTGAGAATAGCAACGTTTTGTTTTTTTGGGATTTAGTATCAGACGACCAGAAAGCCAGTTTTCAATAGTGTTAAAGGAGTTTTGTGTAGCCGACCACAGTTCGTTTGGAGAAGTGGCAGAGCAAATCAGGGTGGAGTTATCAGCGTATTGGACACAGCTGACTGTAAGGATAGCAGGATAGAGGTCATTAATGAAGATGGAGAAAAGAAGGGGCCCTAGTATGGATCTCTGGGGTACACCAAGTGTGTTGGGTAGGAGTTTAGATAGTTTGTTTTGCCAAAGGACAGCCTGCTATCTTTCAGATAGGATTGGAACCATTGGGTGACTGTAATGTCTAGGCAGAAAGTTTTCAGGGTATGGGTTAGTAGCTGGTGATCCACCATATCAAATGCCTTGGAGAGATCCAAGAAGAGGGCTGAGGAGATGTTGTTGTTATTATTGCGGTTATGGTTTATGGTATTGGAGGAGGCTAAAAGGACTGAAGTGGTACTGTGGTGTGGTCGGAAGCCATGCTGGGAGTCTGCTATGGGGTTATTCTGAGTTAGGTGATGCATCAGTTGTCTAAAGATACATTTTTCCATATTTTTGGCAAGTGGGGATAGTACTGCTATTGGCCTATAATTGGATAACTCAGTAGAGCTACCACCTTTGTGAAGTGGGATTACATAGGATATTTTCCAAATATAAGGGGTTCTGGCTTCTGCTATTGTTCGATTGATTATTATCGAGATGAGGTAAACAATGGCATCGGCTGCTATTTGTAAGAACTCTGCAGGGAGATGGTCAGCGGGGAGTGTAGTTGGTTTCAGTTTTTTAATCAAGGTACAGATGAGGGTAGTGGCAACTGGTTGGAATCTAAGTGTGTGTTGGTTTCTGGGGGTGTTTATTTCATGACGGGGGCTGGGAGGTAGTTGGGTTGCTAGGGCTTGAATGGTTTCAGTAAAGAAAATGGTTAAAACTGTCAGAGACTTCCTCAGAAGGTTTATCAATGGAGGCTGTGGGGACTGAGGTGGAAGTTTGTCCAGGATGTAATAGTTTATTTATGCCTGCCCAGAATTTCTGAGGCTTGTTATAATTTATTTCCTGTAGATTATAATAGTAATTTTTTTTGTCTAGTAGAATGGATTTTTTAGTGGCATTCCTCATTTGCCTATATTTAATGTGGTCTTGGGGGTCTTTAGTAGTTTGCCATAATGCCCATGCCTTATTTCTGAGGGTGATTTTCTGTTTAGACTCTCTGGAAAGCCATGGTGCTGTTTTTGCTTTAGTTCTTGTTGAACGAACGGGTGCATGAGAGTCGAGGATTTCTAGGAATTTAATGTTAAAGTATGCAATTGCTTCATCTAAGGAGAGATGTCTTAGAATTGACCATTTGCATGAGTTTAGCTCTTGTTAGAATTTGGTGGGGTTAAAGTATTTTTTGTTCCTTACCATCCTAAGTAAGGGTTTTTGGGGGTTAATGGCTTTGTGCTTAATAATATAGGTGGAAAGTGATCGTTTAGGTCGTTAGGGAGGGTCACCAGAGGTGTACAGTTGGGGGTGACTATAAGTACCCAGTCAGATATGCTTTATTTTAGGTTTGGTTTACCTATCCTGGTAGGGGTTGTGATGACTTGTGAGAATGCGTGCAGGTTGACATTGATGGTTGGGGAGTCTGAGGAACAGGTGTTCCAGTCTATACTGAGTTCTCCGAATAGTATGGTTTCTTGGGGGTAGTGACATGTTAGCCAGTGAAGGGTATCTTCGAGTGTAGCTACATTATTACCTGGGGGAATATACATGCAGATGATATAAAAACATTTATTGTTATTAATTTGTAGTTTGGTGGCAAGAATCTCTGCATTGTTAATTTGAGGTAGTTGTATAGCTTCAATGGTGATGTTCAAAACAGATTTATATAGAACAGCTACTCCACCTCCTTTCCTGGAAGCACAATCCAGTCTGTATATGTTATACCCAGGTGGTAGCAATTCATTGTCTGTCTGAAATGCTAGGTTTTAACCAGGTTTCAGATAAACAGAGAATCTCAGGGGAGTAGATTGCTAGGAATGCATGGAGTTCACGTATCTTGTTAATACTTCTGATGTTAAAGTGACAGGCCAATAGAGAGTTAGCTGGCCTATCAGTTATTGGATTACAATTGGGGGTAGGTTTGACTGAGGTGTATGGGCCGGGGTTGGAGTGGATGTTACCACCAAGTGTTGGGCTAGGTTTAAACCTAGTGATGAGCTTTAAGAGTTTATTTATGAGTTTATAATAATGTTTTAATCTCAAACTAATGTTTCTGGGTTTGGCAAGTTGATAGCGAGAGCAAAATGCAGGGGTGGACACTGTACAGTAAGATTGGTGAAAGGTGGAAGGACTTGTAGTTAGGGTGAGAGTATGGCCTATTGGGTACTGATATCCAGTGAGATATTGTTTTTTGTACAATGTGAGTAGATAAGGGGCCAGCAAAGTGGTCAGTAAGGAGGAGTATAGCATTGTGAGTGGAGGGGTGTGGTAGTTAAGGGGATGTATTGTTTAGTTGGTTCAACATCAGAGGATAGGCTGAAAGATTTAGAAATAATGGACTGGGGATGGATAAAGTATGTTAGGTGGATACTGATAGGTTATTATAGCAGGGGGTGTGGCTATGTAACTATAAATGTAGAGGTACTGGGGGTGGGTGAGAATTGGGGGCATGGAGGGGAGCAGAGCGAGCCTGAGCACAGCGGGGCTAACACTTACTACAAGTGTTTTCTAAGGCTTCCTGGCTCTATAGGTAAGTATTAAAAGATTTAGTGTAATAGCTGTATATTAAGCTGTATTTTAAACGTTTTAGAGTAATTGCTAGTTTTAGATTATACGTTTTAGAGTATGATTTTCAGGGTTTTAGGGTGGGAAACCAGTATGTTAGTATAATATTCAGGGTATATGTAAGCTTAAAAAGTAGTGTTGTAGAGTACTAGGGGAAAACTTTATTAATTAAAACAAGAAGGGAGTCAAATTACTAAGGGGGGACAGACTATGGTGCTTTAGAACCCAGGTCAGAAGTGTACATTTACCAAGAGGTCAGGTTTAGGTTTAGGGTATTAACTTTAGTAGTTAGCTGTGGTCTGACTTCAGATGGGCACAGTTTCTGCAGGGTAGCGTCCTTCTGGTAGGAGAGCCCTTTAGTTAGGGTAGTTTGAGGGGGGGACTGCCTTAGTAGTTTGCTGTGGTCTGACTTCAGATGGGCACAGTTTCTGCAGGGTAGCGTCCTTCTGGTAGGAGAGCCCTTTAGTTAGGGTATTTTGAGGAGGACTGCCTTAGTAGTTAGTTGTGGTCTGACTTCAGATGGGCACAGTTTCTGCAGGGTAGCATCCTTCTGGTAGGAGAGCCCTTTAGTTAGGATATTTTGAGGAGAATTGCCTGAATTAATTCAGCAGTCTCTGCTCTCATTGTACACACAGTAAATCCACACTATTAGTTCATTCAGCAGTCTCCGTTCCCGTCGTACACACAGTAAATCCACCCTTGGTCTCAGAGAGACATTAGAAACAAGAAAGACACCAATGCTCTTGCTAAGCATATTATGTGCCATGGACAGGAACAAAATTTTAAATTCCTTGTGCTAGAGATCATTCCTGAGAGTTTAAGATCTTGGGAATCGCACAGAATCTGCAGAGCAAAAATGGATTCTGTCTCTTAATGCTGATAAAATACCATTAATGAAGTTGTCTCTCTTAAGCCTTTTTTAAAAGCTAGACCTCTCAAACACAGAGTATAGGATTGTTTTTTATATATATGTTTTATGTTTTTTGTATGTTTCATTTGTCTGCTTTCTTGTTGTGACATTTTTCTCTTAGATAATTGATGCTTTTATCAGTGCCTTGATTGACTAACTTATGCTATTTAATTGCATTTGTTACTAGTTTAGAAGTGTCTGATGAAGCGGTGAGTGCACACCTTGAAAGCTTTTTTTGTGTGTGTGTGCATTAAAGTTTATTGTTTTACCTTCAGCTGTGTTAGCTTCGGTACTTTTTTGTTTTGGTAATCTTTGAACAATATTCTGTTTAAATCTTCTGACAATAGGTGGGTCTGTTATAGAAGTATTATATCAGTTTTGTGCAGGGAAAGATATATTTATTTAGACTACTTCTCTTTATGGGGTTGTTTAACCCATTAGCATGTAATAAGCGACATTTGTACGTTGTCATTACACAAGATGGTTTGCTTTAAAACTGCATTGTATTTTTCTGTTATGCTAATCTTTAAAATGTATGTATTAGTACTTATTATGGACAAAAAACAAAAATTTGGTGCAAGAACAATAAAAATAAAAACATTCTTAACCTTCAGCATGAAATATATTATTCCAGGCTTGTTTAGTTTCACAAACAGTCCAGTTGCTACCCACACCTTGTCGCATTCAAAGACTATTTTGCTAATATACTACTTCAAGTATATACATCTGCCGCGGTGGTACGCTGGTAGCGTTGTTACCTCACAGCAAGAGGTTCTCCCGTTCGATTCTCTGCTTGGCTTGGGAGTGCCTTCTGTGTGGAGTCTGCATGTCCTCCCCGCAGTTGGGTAGCGTTTGAAAGACGTGTGCATAATTGGGCGTGCCTTCGTTGAAGGTTAGGTGTTGAGCTGGCACCTCAGCGTTTCGTAAAAATCTACTGCCAATCATTAGTGGACCGAAGTTCCGCTGTGGTGACCCCTTACCAGGAAAAAGCCGAAAGACAAAACAAAACTACTTCAAGTATATAAACTGAGGTTATGCATATAAATATTCAACATAATTAAAAACGATATTATTAGCTTATATAACACATCAAGCATGAATAACAGAATTAATATCCTGCAGCAAGTTATTATAAACTTCAATATTAACATATTTAAGTTCACTTCACAATTACAGAGGTTTACAACGAGCAGCAATTTGTCCTACAATAAAAAAGAATTACTAGTGTAGCATTTTAAACCTTCCTTCTTTGTTAGCTCATTTAACCAAGCAATACACATAAATCAGGATATTTTTTTACCAAACTCTTGAATGTGTAATAAAAATATTTTACTTACATTCATTTTTCATTTAAAAATGACTTTTCTACCTTAAAGTCCATGAAATGTTCGTTTTTGCGTTCCGCTTAACTTTCTGTAAGCATCCTGGTATTGAAAGTTCAAAGATCACGTTCACTTCCTTATTATACTTGAGAACGGGTCTCACGATAATGGAGAGCTGCTGGCACACACAGAGACTTGAGACCTGCATAAAAACGTCTTTGGAAGGTGACTCGGAGAGAATTTAAGGTAAAAAGAAAAAGCTGTCAACACAAATAGCTCGCGGATGTACTGTACAAGCCGCAAATTAACTGAAAAGCCTTTTTTTTCATCTTGAAATTTAAGTAAAGCAGAGAAACTTTGGTTAGAAAGTAACTAGCTCATTAAACTATTAAGTTCTGCATATAATACAACACTATAAACACACCTATTAAGTGCTTATTTTTTAAACTGAAACAGAGTAGGGTGAAGAAAATAATGAACAAAGGAAGTAGTAATTCTGTATGCAGTCCTACAGAGCACTGCCTTTTTAACCGGTTCCCCCATCCCCATATTCATACTTATTAAAGCTTTAGTTGTTATATTTATAAAATAAAAGAATAGGAAAAAGGGTAGGCTGTGAGAGTTAACAGAACTGTATGACTGTAATGATTTTTTATATTCAATATAGCATTAATTACAAAGAACGAAAAACTGATATATTTCACTTGGCTTCCTTCAAAGATTATGTTGTTAGCTGGGAATATATTGTTTTCAGTTCTATTTAAATATTCAACATAATTAAAAAAGATGATATTAGCTTATATGACACATCAAGCATGAATAACAGAATTAATATCCTGCAGCAAGTTATTATAAACTTCAATATTAACATATTTAATTTGAAATGGAGTGTTGCCTTTAGTTGATTTTCTTTAAGGGATAGCAATCTGTTTTAAAATACATTATATAAAAAGGCAAATAGGTGGTTTATTTGTCTGTAGACTTTTTCCTTTAATTGAGCAGTCATTTTTTTGCAGCTTGTCTCTTTAATGATGTAGTGATGTCCATTACTTCAACTGTGTTGAGTGGGTTCTTTTTCTGGACAAAGGATGTAGCTTCTTTCAATGAATACATTTTTTATCCTCTCAAGAAGACAAAGTCTTAGTTTTGCAGGAAATAACAAGTGGGTTTTGATTCCAGCTTTCTTCAGAGATTTTAGTAAAGGGATGCAAGCTTTTCTTTTTGAGACCACAAGAAAAAGAGTATTTATTGTCAAAACTAATCAGTAAGTCTCCTAGTTTTAAAGGAGAGGCAGACCAAGCTGTTTTTAGTACAAGATCCGTGTCTTGGCTGGAAAATAATTTTACTATGGTGGATCTTGGATGTGTCCGTTTTTTATTTAGATATACTGTGACTAGAGATCTGTGCGCCCTTTCTATTCTGAAGGATAGGGTTTCTGGAAGATTAAGTATTTTGGGTATCCAGGATGATAGAAAAGTCACCATAATTATCACTCTCCATTTATTCTGGGACCCCATAAATTCTGATGTTTCTTCTTGCCCTGTTCTCCAGATCATCTACAGTGGATACAAAAAGTGTACGCACCCCTGTTAAAATGCCAAGTTTTTGTGATATAAAAATGAGACCACAATAAATCATTTCAAAACTTTTCCCGCCTTGAATGTGACCTATAACCTGTACCATTCTATTGAAAAACAAATCTGTTAGAGGGAAAAATGTAAAAAATAAAAAACGTACAGTAAGCTGGTTGCATAAGTGTGCACACCTTTAAACTAATACTTTATTGAAGCACCGTTTGATTTAAGTACAGCATTCAGCCTTCTTGGGTAGGAGTCTGTCAGCATGGTACGTCTTGATTTGGCAATATTTGCCCACTCTTCCTTCCAAAAACGATCCATATCTATCAGATTGCGAGGGCATGGCTAGTGCACAGCACTCTTCAGGTACCCCACAGATTTTCTATTGGATTTAGGTCTGGGCCATTCCAAAACTTTAATTTTCTTCTGGTGAAGCCATTCTTTTGTTGATTTGGATGTATGCTTAGGGTCATTGTCGTGTTGAAAGATGAAATTCCTCTTCATCATGTTTCACTGTGGGGATGGTGTTCGTTTGGTGATGCGAAGTATTGTTTTTGCACCAAATGTACCTTTTGGAATTGTGGCCAAAACTTCAACCTTGGTCTCATCAGACTATAACACATTTCCCACATGCTTTTGGAAGACTTTATGTATTGTTTTGCAAATTTTATCCGGGCCGGGATGTTTTTCTGTGTAAGAAACTGCTTCCGTCTTGCAACCATACCCCATAGGCCAGACATATGGATTATACGGGAGGTTGTTGTCGCATGTAATACACAACTAGTACTTGCCAGAAATTCCTGCAGCTCCTTCAGTGTTGCTGTAGGTCTCTTGGCAGCCTCCCTGACCAGTTTGTCTTTTCATCAATTTTGGAGGGAAGTCCATTTCTTTGCAACGTCACTGTTGTCCCATATTTTCTCCACTTTTTGATGACTCTCTTCACTGTATTCCATGGTATATCCAATCCAGTGAAAAAATTTTTGTAGCCGTCTCCTGACTGATATTTCAACAGTGAGATTCCTTTGATGCTTTGTAAGCTGTCTGTGAACCAGAGTCTCTTTAATTGATGGCAGGTTTGTACCCAAAAAGACTGAATGCTGTAATTTAAAGCAAAAGGTGCTTCAACAACGTATTAGTTTAAGGGTGTGCACACTTATGCAACCAGCTTATTGTACGTTTTTTTATGTTTTATATTTTTCCCCTAACAGATATGTTTGTTTTTCAATTGAATTGTACAGGTTATAGGTCACATTAAAGGTGGGAAAAGTTTTGAAATCATTTATTGTGGTCTCATTTTTTAGATCACAAAAACCTGACATTTTAACAGGGCTGTATACACTTTTAATATCCACTGTATTTTGTCCATGTATTTATTGTTCTGCTGTAAAATAAATTGTATGCTGTGTTCCCTCCAATAATCTGCTATCCATGTCTGAAATATGGTCTTCTATGGCAGCTATCTGAGCTTTTTGCTGTTTAATGACATCATTAATTAATTCAGTTTGTTTGGTGCAGTCCTCTTTTATTTCATCCACTTTGTAGTCAAGTTTGTCTTTTTTAAAAGCTAAATCTTGAATGTTGGAGAGGATTTACTGTGGCTCTTTTTTTTCATTGTATTTTCGGTACTTGTGTATTATCGCAACCAAATTTCTAACCGATAATACCCAAGTGCCAAGTTCTCATGTGGTGTTCAGGTGTCGAGAAAAGTATTTCACGTTATTGTGTCTATCGCAAACTGTATAAATATTTGCAATGTACCCAGATTTTTAGCAAGTTGTCCTCTTTGTTTTACGTTTCCACCACATTACATGCAGCAACATGTTGAGACGAATGTATTTCAGCGTGACTTAATTGGCAAAGGTTCCCTTCACTTACAGCTGAAAGGTGATGGTTGCAAATTTGGCTACTCTATTGCATCATTGTTGTAGTTAGGTTGACAAATAGGAGCTGAGATTGCTTAGGATAGGAGAAGCATATAGGGGAGTAGAAAAAAAGTGGCTATATTTTGTCTGGCAGAGTCCATGAGTTAATGATGTACTGTGTAGAAGCATCCGAGCATTTGGTGTGTCGTCTTTGTCTTGCTGAAGGTGGAAATCAAGTTTCATCTTTGTCTTGCTGAAGGTGGAAATCAAGTTTCATGTAGTCATCTGTAATCACACCTAGTAGTCTGGTGTGGGACACCAGTTCTATATATTGGTATTGTTGGATGACAGTATAGTTTTATGGTAGGAGAGAGAAAGTGTTTGAGTATTAGTAGTTTATCTTTTGGGGGATTTGGAAGGAGTTACGAGTTGTCGAGCCAAGCTTCTATGGAGGAGAGGGATTCCTGGATGAGTGTTGGAGCATGGGTGGTGCCATAGCAACACATATTGTAGTGAAGTGACTGATGTATTGTACTGTGTTGTCTTTTTTGGCTGCTGTGGTTAGCTAATTGATAAATAAGTTAAACAGTAATGGTCCTAAGATGGAGCCTTGTTGGATCCTGACGGAAGTAGGAAGGAAAGAGGAGAAATTATCTTGCCATTTCACTGCTTGAGACCTATAAGTGATGTAACTAAGAAATTAATTATGTGAGGAGAGTGATGGCCCATAGGGAAAATTTTTAAATTGTTCCCCTTAGCTTCCACAGCCCCTAAACGGTCTTGTGGCTGGCTGTTCCTCTCACCGCCATTCTACCCAGGTGCCATCCCTGCTACTAAATTTTAAAGAAAGCTCTCCTGCCATCTCTGAACGGACGCCCTGAACTGCCCGTTTTTGTTTAAACTGTGACCTAGAAACCCACTGTGTAGGTAGTTTAATCATACCTTGGAACTGTATTCATACAATTATCCCCTTCTAACCTGACCTCTCGTGTGTGTGCTTGCAGCCTCCCACAGCCATAAGCCCCCCACATCCCTCCTACGAAGCTCCCTGCATCCCATAGGTATATCTCAGTCTTTAGCACCCAAGCACTACCCCATTTCCCCCACTAGATGTCAGCACTCCCCAGGATATGTATTCTACTTATGCTACTTTCCTAAATTACATCGCATGAGCTACTAATCTAATTATTCTATTTCCCAACCAGTCATTCTCTGGCCCTGCCCTTAGTGTTTCCCCTAGATCGACACTTACCCAGTTCAGCAGGACTAGCCCTTGTCCATAGCCTCTCTCACAGATTGTTTGTTTTTCTACAGCAGGATTCTCCTCTCTTGGCTCTACCTGCTCCGTTCACTCTGCTCCCCTACTCTGCCCCCATATCCCACCCGCCCCAGTACTCCTACATTTATTCTTGCCAAAAATCCCCTCCCCTCCTCTACCCCTCCACTCATAGTCCTCCTGTCACCCCTCCCCTCATTTAATTAATAGCCACACCCCTTATACAAATCCCTCTACTCCTCTCCCCTTGTTCACTCCATACCTTCTACCTCCCCTTCACTATTACTCCTCCTTTAATCCATTGTCTACACTTATACCATCTCACTATGAACTCCTGTTCACCACCTACCCTTCTAACCACCACTAATACCTTGCTAACTTTAACTTTAATTCTACTTTTCCATACTACCTCCTATTTCTCCACTCCTCTTCCCCCTTCTCTCACATCCCACTGCACCTTTCCCAGCCCCCATCTCACCCATACAATACCTCACTTCCAAACCATCTCAGCCTCATTAGTCCAGCCCAACCACCTCTACTATTTCAAACCAAAGATCTTACCCACATTAGCAAAACACAACTTCCCTAAACCTCTTCCATATCATCCCCTGCACTCAAAAGGAAAACTTAACCACTTACTACCTTCTCTCTTCATCCACCTACTTCTGGCAGGTGATATACACCCTAACCCTGGACCTAGTTCCATCAACAACACCATCCCTCGAAAAACCACCACAACTGCCAGCCTCAAAAGCCTTAAATTAGTTACTCTAAATGCCCAAAGTTTACGAAATAAAGTAACGAACTTCCATGACTGGCTTAACCAGAACCAACCAGACATAGTAGCCATCTCAGAGACTTGGTCAAAACTGTGCATCTCTGACTCAGAAATTCTATCCCCTGCTTACCAAACCATTAGATATGACTGCATGAATAGAAGAGGTGGAGGAGTAGCCTTAGTATTATCTAATACACTCCCCATTATTCCTTACCCAAATCCCACTCCTCAGTTTAACAATGCAGAACTTGTCATAGGCGTACTACAAATGAACACTCATAAAAGTATCTGTATCATATCCCTCTATATTCCGCCAGGTAACAACACTGCTACTTTAGAATATATCCTCCAATGGACCTCAACTAATATCCACCTAGAGACCTGCATTCTAGGTGACAGTCAACCTAGACTGGATAAAATTAACAACCAAAATCCCACCATATCTGTCAGTCTCTTCAACTTCACCCAATTTACTACCTCATCACAAGACCCAACAAAACCAATCCTCCAGGATCCACTCTGGACTGGACACTAACTACCCACCCTAACAACATTTTAGACTCCGGCATCCTTCCTGATTCTATTAGTGACCGCCTGCCTGCCTTTATCCTTTGAGCAACCCATTCCTCCCCTCACCAGCACCATTATATTCATACTCATAACCTTACTAACTTCAACTCCACAAACTTCTCTAACACCCTCAAACAAACTATCTGGAACACTCTAAAAACACTCCCTCTCGATAACGCTGTTGATCACTTCAATTCCACCTTCCTAAATGTACTTAATACCCAAGCACCTCCACGATCTATTAGTGTCAAACCCAACCCCACACCATGGCTAACCAAGGAAACCAAAAAACTTATGCAACAGCGAGATAAATGTTGGAAACTTTCCCAGCACAATCAACTTCCTGAAACCCTCCTTAAATATAAGAAACTCTGCAACCTCACCAAAAGACACATAATCAAAGATAAACAATCTTACTATATGAAACTCGAGACCAACCACTCCACAAACAATTCTGGAACTCCATCAACTCACTCCTTCACCCAGGCACTAAAAACAACCCTTGCCCTGATACTACTAAGACCGATTCAGAAATCACCTCTCTTTTCAACTCCTTCTTTAGTACCTCTATTGCTGAACTAACTAAATCCTTCCCAAACACCCCACCCTTACAAGCTAGTAATTCTACCCCAGCCTCTAAACCCAATCCCCCCACCTTTGAACTTAATCCAATTCCAACTTCCTACATAAAAAATTCCCTCTAAGTTCTTAAAAATTGCTGCAGACGGCATCGCCCTCCCCATTAGCATCTTAAGCAACAGATCCATACAAGAATCTTATATCTCCAAGCTCTGGCGTTCTGCCTTTATACATCCTCTTCACAAAGGCGGTAAAAATAATAGTACCTCTAACTTTTGCCCCATAGCCATCCTGTCCCCAATATAAAAAATACTGGAAAAATGCGTTCACACCCAACTAATGCCCTAACCACAAACCATCTAATCTCTCAAACCCAACATGGCGTCCGCCCTGGCCATAGTACTATTACTGCTCTTCTCTCATTCTTAGAGATAGTCAACCATGCCTGTGACTCCGGAAATATCGTTTCTACAGTTCTACTAGACCTCTCCAAAGCTTTCGACACTATCTCCCATACCCATCTCCTCAGCCATCTGGCTAATCTTAACCTTTCTCACAACTCCCTGTCCTGGTTTTCAAGTTATCTGTCTGATAGATCTCACGCTGTAAAATGGAAGAAAGGCACCTCTGACTTTCTTCCCACCCCTACTGGAGTTCCCCAAGGATCTATTCTTGGCCCTATGCTCTTTAACATCTTTGTCAATGATTTCCACTCAGCCATCCCAAATACTAAAATAGTACAATATGCTGATGACTCCACTTTAATTTACAGAGCCACCAACCTCCCAGAACTTCAATCTTACACACAAACTGCCTTCTCTGCCACTGGATGTTGCAAAACCATTTATCTCTAATGCTAATGAATCTAAAATACTACTCTTCACTCCTTCAAAATCCTGTCCACTTGATAATAATTCTTTCCAAATCAGAAGCCACAACAATTCTACTACAGAAATCGTTCCCTATGCTAAACTATTTGGGGTCACCATAGATGAACACCTAAAATTTGACACACATATTCAACTAAACATAAAAAAAAAACATCAAAAACTTGACCTACTATATGGAAACATCCACCATCTCACTCCTTCTACTAGACAAACCCTTGCCACCACCTACCTTCTCCCCACTCTCTAATGTATGGTGCACCCATACTAACTAACCTATTTGCCTCAGTCTCTTCCAAAATGGAAAGTTGATACAATAAAATCTCCAAGTTTGCCATAAAAGCCAAACACACCTCCATCATTGCTCTGCCCTCCACATTCTTAACTGGCTAGAACTTCCCAACCATCTGGACTACCTCCAACTTACTACTGTCCATAAGCTATTCTTTAGCCCTACCATATACCCTGCTCTTTCCAACTTCCTACAGCCTTACACTCCTAACAGGCCACTTAGATCTTCCCACCTAAACCTTCTCACTGTCTACAAACCAACCCGCCCTGCTGGATAGCACCTCCTGTCCTTCTCCCTAGCCAAAAAATGGAACTCTCTCCCTCCTTCTCTATGAACTGTTGAAAACACTAACAACTTCAACTCACATCTCCATTCGTATTTATTCTCTAAGTGGAAATGCAATTGCACTTTACCCACCTAGCCGCCTTCTCTCCTCACTTTAAATCATATTTTCCCTACTTCCCCTTTGCCTACTACTTAACTCCTCTAGAAATGACTTCTTAACACCTCTAGAAATGCCTCTCTTCAGCATTATTTCTTGTACATTTCATACATATTGTATCTAGTTTTCTTTCCCTGTTCTCCTCTCCCTTCATTTGTACCTGTTCTGGGCACCCAAACAAGACACATTTTCTATGCAAACTCTGGAATTTTTTCCTTGCAACATATGTTATAATTGCTAAATTACTAATATGCCAGTTCATGTCTATATTCTACAGAGTACTTGCACCAGTTCATGTCTCTGTTCTCAAAAGTGTCTGCACCCTCAATTGCTACTATAACTTGCTTATCTTCTGTATCTGCATCCTGAGGGGTACTTTATCGGAATGCTTAATGCTTACTATGTAAAGTGTAGCTTTAACAATGTACCAGTTCATGTCTGAATTTTGAATAGTTACTTAATACACAAACTCAATGTCTACTGTGTAATGTGAAGCCGTACCAATTTACCTGTTTATCTGTCTATTTTGTCTACACCCTCCATATCAATTGTATTTTGCATATCTTGTGTATCTGTATCATGAATTGTAACTTTATCCAATATCTAATGTTTTACTATGTAATGTTGGAGTTTTTCTCCTCGGGCCTCCACTGAAAATGGGCTCTCGAGGCCAGTGGAACCCCCCCCCCCCGATCACGAAACTGAAAGAAATAAATATGAGAGTTTTAATTAGGAGAATTTGATGACTGACTGTTGAATGCCTTGGATAAATCCAGAAATAGGGCTGAGGTTAGAATACCTGAATTCCTGTTGTTCACTAGAAGGGTGGTGGTTGTACTGTGATTGGGTCTGAAACTGTGCTGTGAAAGAGATGGGAGGTTATGAGAAGTACTATATGTAGTAAATTGAGAGTGAATACATTTGTCCAGAATTTTGAATAAGAGTGAGACTGGCAATTGGTCTGTAGTTTGAGAGGGTGGTTGATAAGCCACCTTTATGGAGGAGTATTGTATATGATTTTTTCCCATAAGGTGAGACATATTTTTCTTAGAGGGGTTTATTAGCCTTGCATATCCTGTCTCAATTCTAGCTGCAGTGAATTTAAGGTATTCAGATGGAAGTTGGTCAGGGGCAGTGGTTGTTGTCTTCAGGGTGCATAGATGTTGGCACTGGAGTGGGTGTGAAGGTAATTGTGGCTTCACTGATTGGAGCAGAATGGCTTAACTCAACAATATTTTCTGTCACTGATTCTCTGTCTCCAGTGGGGACTGTGATATCAAACAGGCCCGACATGCTGTTATACCCCCCCCCCAGAGCAATCACTGTCCCTTGTTGACATGTGCAATAATTAGGCCACAAGCTGAACTCTGGTAGTTTTTGGTTGTAGTCAGGCGTTCGTCTCTGTATACCATAGAGCTGACTGCATGTATAGTATATTATATTATTTAACTATGTTGCCAGTTAGCATTTTTACATAGGAGTATGTTTGCTAAACCTGATCCTTGTATACGAAATGCATATTTTTTATGAAGTATGTAGGTGCATTACTGTCTTTTATTCTTTGTAGTAGGGAGAAGGCTGGTGCCCCCAACTGAACAATACTTTTTGTAGTGCAACACAAGAGAGGATAAGGTGTTCAGTAGTGCACCCCCCCCCCCCCCAACAGATCATCACAGAAAGTTGCACATGGTGACTCTTGCTTTGTGCTTGGGTAGTAAGTACTTCCAAAAATTTGCTGTGCTTTTCCATTACACACACACTTTTTTGTTGTGTTTTCAGTGGATAAGATGCAGCAACCAAGTACACTTGCATCATGGCTGAAAGAAAATCCATTTGAATCCTATAATTTCCTAGTTAACAAAATATAATTTTGGTATTAAGAAATGTAGACATTACAGTGCAAAAAGAGAAGAAAGGCTAAGCAAAAGCATTTTTAAGTTAATCCTAATTTGTTGAGGTGGGTGTAAAAGTACAGAGATCATAATATACATAGAGATTGTATGTTTTCTCTTACTTCTACATAGGTGAATTAAGGACCCTCGGCTTAGTCTAAACACATTTTAATCAGAATCACATTTATTGGCCAAGTATGTGCACATGCAAGGAATTTAACTCCGGTTTCAGTGACTGTCCAAGTTTGAATTACATAAACGACATACGTACAGCTATTAAGAACAAAACAAACAACATAAATACAATTATTAAGGACAAACCAAAAAAAAAAGTTAAATATACATTTACATATACATACTTAGTGCAAGGTGCAATTCTGCAAGAAATACCGAAATAAACTCTGAAAGAAACAAGTATTAACAATACTTGAAGCCTTGGGAAAATATCCCAGCCTAATAAGCTGAGTTAACCATTTATGAACTTGATGGCCTGTGCAAAAACAAACTGTTCTTGTATCTGCTTGTTTTGATGCATATTAATCTCTAACTCCTGGCTGATGGTAATAGTTCAAAAAGATGGTGGCCTGGATGTGAAGTTTCAGTGATGATTTTCCCTGACCTTTTCATGACTCTGGAATAGCACAGGTCCTGTAAGGAGGGCAAACTAGCAAATGATATTTTCGGTAGACCTGACTATTTGATGTAACCTGTTTTTGTCATGATTAGACAAGTGATCCAAACCACACTGTTGTGGATGAGCTGAGAACAGACTCGATGATTGCTGTATAGAACTGAATAAACAGTTCCTGCAGGAGGCTGAACTTCCTCAGCTGTTGCAGAAAGTACATTTGCTTTTGTGCCTTTTTTTGTGGTGGACCCTACATTGATCTCCCATTTGAAGTCCCAGGAGATTATAGATCCCAAAAAATTGAAGGATTCCCACAACTGACACGGCAGTATTAAATATAAAGAGGGGGAGTAATATTGTAGTACCACTCCTAAAGTCTACTGTCATCTCTACAGTTTTAAGAGTGTTTAGCTCCAGATTATTCTGACTACACCAAAGGGCCAGCTGCTCAACCTCTTGTCTGTATGCAGACTCATCATCATTCCTGATGAGCCTGATGATAGTTGTATCGACGCATATTTAATAAGTTTGACAGAGGGGTCCTTAGAGGTGCAGTCATTAGTGTAGAGGGAGAGCACACATCCCTGGGGGGCACCTGTATTAATTGTGCGATAGCCAGATGTAAATTTTCCCAGTTTCACCTGTTGCTTCCTATTGGTCTGAAAATTGGTGATCCATTAACAGGTGGAGACAGGAATGGAAAGCTGGGAGAGTTTCAAGTGAAGAAGTTCCGGAAAGCTGGGAGAGTTGCAAGTGAAGAAGATCTGGAGTTATTGTATTAAATGCAGAGATGAAGTCCACAAACAGAATCTTTGCATATAAGTAAATATGAGAAGATGGAATTGAAAAGTTTTTCTGTAGCAATAAATGGTTCAAATTATCTTTCAGGCTGCAATAGACTTAATTTATGTTTTTTCTTCTTTTCCATGGAGACAAGCTGATAATAGGGCAATAAAACACACAACTCTAGTTTCCTCATGGCTAAAAAAATAATGTTTTCTGAAAGTATGCAAGTAGTTTTCACATGGGGGAGTGGAATAAAGATTAAAGAAAGAGACACCAATTTTATGTTAGTAGAAGCACGTGCAATAACATCCGTCTTAACCTGAAATTGAGGTTATCCATGCTAACTAGGGACTGTATTAGTAGCTGTCTGCCTGACACAAATGTTCCTATTGGGAGGGTTAAACTTGCATTATTTAAAGATGTACATAATCATGTGTATTCATATTAAGTTAATGTGTTCTGTGGTTCTGTTTGGTTTCTTGTTTGAGGGTTTTGATTAAAAACAAAAAGTCTTGTAAAATGTGATATAGGTTCTGTAGATCAATGAGTGTGTATATACTTTTAAGAAGCTATCCAAGGGCTTGCACTAGAGTATAAATATTAAGCACATGTGAGCCTGACTGCCATTTTGTAGTTGGCAGTTGAGATGTGAACATGTATGTATGCAGGCTCTGTTTGTTAACTAGTTCGTTCGTATTTAATCATGCCGCTATTCATCCTGAGGTGTTTGTATGTATTAAAGCATCTGAACGAATCCGCAAGCCTTCTTGTTGTATGTATTAGAGACGAATGGGCGACAAGTTCCAGTGATGATGATAAGAAAAAACTGTATAACTGATTAACCTGCCAGACATTCACATATCACAAAAGATGGAATTAGACATTTAAAAAAGCTGCTGTATATAATAGATGGAAATCATGACTTCTTACCATAATAGTGACTCTTTCTATAATATCTTGGAATGTGAAACTCCTCTGTTTACATTACAACCAGTACCCACCTCTCTAGTTCGTAAACCGCTCTCAAAACTAAAACTATGCTCCCCCTCTTCCGATGGCCTTCCAGCTGAATATCTAAAACTTACAGCAAATTGTGCAACTCTTCCAATTAGCATTCTCATTAACCGATCAATCTCTGAATCGTATGTCCCACAACTATGGAAAAACTCAATTATTACTCCCCTTCACAAAGGCGGTAACACCAGTGCTCTATCTAACTACTGGTCTATCTCCATACTTTCACCTGTGTCTAAAATTTTAGAAAAGTGTATTCATTCTCAGTTGCTAAAACATAACCTACTCACACCCACCCAACATGGTTTTTGGCCAGCACACAGCACAACAGTCTTACTGTCATTTACCAACACTGTATACAAAGCTCTTGATGCAGGCCTACTAACATCAGTGATCCTACTAGACCTATCAAAAGCTTGTGACACAGTGTCCCACTCAAAACTACTTTTACAACTTCTGACCGTAAACTGCTCCCCACACATGCTATCCTGGTTCCATAACCATCTACAGAACAGAAAATCTGTTAGATGGCAAAGTAAGCAATCTGATTACCTACTCAACAACACAGGCGTTCCCCAAGGGTCTGTTCGTAGGCCCTTGCTTTTAACATATTTATTAATAATCTCCATAAAGCATCTGTACAAAGTGCACTCATTCAATACGACGATTCGACAATAATTACATCCTCTAACAACATCTCAGATCTCCTAAAGTTAACACAAAATGCATTTACTTCCATTGAATCCTGGGTTAATGAAGCTCAACTGCTACTTAATCCCAAAAAAACAAAACGTTTACTCTTCATAACCAAACCTCTAACTCTAGACTTTAAAATATTCTCTCAAAACAATACAGAAATTGAAATTGTAAAAACAGCCAAACTACTTGGCATCACAATTGATGACAAACTGTGCTTTGAGAATCATATACTCGACTCAATCAAAAAGACTAATTTTAAACTTGGTAAACTCTATAGGCATAAACTCATTTGGATATGACTACCAAGTTGAAACTAGCTAATAGTCTACTTCTCCTTCTCTGTGGTTGCCCCATTTTCACTAACCTACACACATCTTTCCTGAACAAACTGGGAAGGTAGTAGAATGGGAAGAAGCCAAGAAGACATTTGGATTGCAGGCTTAGTGATTGCCTTCCCTCTCAGGGATTGATTAAAGGCACTAATCGGAATGCATTCTCAAATCACATGATCAAAGGTAAAATGAAACAATTTAACAGACTCTACAAATTTTAGAGAGACAGCACCAGTAGAACAACATATCTCCGTAATTATCTGGGCTCTTATATTTAATTTCCGCAACTGACAAGACTTCAGTATAGGTTTCAAACAAACCTTCCTGTTTAACCCCTTTTTCTTTATTGGCCTGCAACTTGATTATCTAGTGTAGTTCTCCCTCACATGTCTTCGGAGTACATTTGTTTCCTCTAGCTGTCTCATGTGCCTAATGTGTTGTCTGGTATGTTCTTTTAAGACTTCTATTGGTCTTTCCTACATAATTGGCCTTTCCTACATAAAAGGAGAGACGTAAGGTGCACTGTGCCATATAAACAATATCTCTGGTGTTACAGTCAGTGGTCAGGTTAAAAACAGGCTTCTAGTTCTTCTACCACCCTGGCAGCTAGTGAAAATGTGATTTTGCTAGTTGATGCTAGTGTTCGTTCAACTAATGTTTTCATCTGTGGAGGGTTCTGATAATACCCAGAGTGTGAACAATCAAACTGTTTTGCACAAGAAGGTTTTGGCAACAGCAGCACTGCACCAGGTTTTTCCAACTCTCCCTTTACCCATATGGATGAATGGTATGAGCGACAGGAATCACTCCATGTGGCTCAACACGGGGTGACACATTTTCACTTTTATGGTTATTGATAGGCTGCTAAAGTCACCCATTCTAACAGAGAAGTCCAATGTCACGGAAGAGAGAGAACTACGTTGGATAATCAAGTTGCAGGCCGATAGAGAAGGGGTTAAATGGGAAAGTTTGTTTGAAACCTATACTGAAATCTTGGCAGTTGCGGAGATAAGTTTGCCTGTAGTCTAGGTATATCTTTTAAGAGTCCAGATAGTTACGGAGATGATATGTTGTTTTAATGGTGCTGTAATCAAATTCTTAAATGGTATTAAACACTCAAAAAAATAACCTAAAAAGTAAATGTTGCCTCTGAACCATTTTAGCATTCATAAACAAAAATTATTTGTTTTGGCCAAAACTGTGTAATGTAACCTCCAAACAACTTCTTCAAACTGGTGATCTGTAACTTATAATCAAGTGCAGAAAATTTGGTAAATTCCATTTGTGCAGTAAGTTAATTTGCATATATTATATTTGGTGGTATATAGTGTTGACTCATTAAGTCCTGAGAATTGGAATGTTCTTTTGGGCAGCAGATATGCACTTATATTTCATTATAAGGGAGACAGGCCTTCTCAGGGTACTTCTATTAAGTTTGGCAAGTTGGCAAGTTATTTTGTAACCTGCAGTGATTAGGGAAGAAGTGGTAAAATCTCATTCACAGATGAATAAAGACATGGTCATACAATTTAAAATCAAGGTCCCGTAGATATCTTGCATATAATAGATGTGAGAGCAAGATCACAAATTTGCAGATTTTCTAGTCACAAAAGAACACTTTAGAAAACAGAGTTCTCTCATGATGATGTAACAGCCTTTCAGCGGGACTTGTGAACAGAAATACCCTTATTATAGTTGTATTCACAGCAGCTGTAGGGAAGCCTTGTATGGATGTTCTAGAGCCCTTGAATGGCGGGGTGTAGTACTGCACAACTACTGTATTTGAATTTCCTACCAGACTTGCACAGGGCAGTGTGGTGATTTCAATGTTGAGAGTGTAATTTAGATTGTGCTTAAGAATGCACACTTAAACTTGAATTAAACTGAATAGTGGGCTACTTGTTCCCTGTTCTGTAATAATGTGGCACTATGTTTAGCAGACAAAAGACATAGTTACCCGCCTTGGTACTGTGTTATGAATTGCACTGCTTGGTCGTTGTGCAATTAGGTAGGCTAATACCACTTAAAACTGATGAGCACATTTGAAATGATCAGATGAGTTGATTTATGTATTGTGATTTAAACAAAATGCATTATCAGACATAAAGTGCCACATTGTCTGTTATGTATGCTGCTAAGATAAGATTTTCTATAGCAGGCTGGTAAATCTGTACAGTTATGCACAATAAATGTTAGTTGTATAAAGAGTCTTGACTCTTAGAATGCTTGTGTTCCCACTCCTGTGCGAGTTGTTTTATTTTGCATTTTTGACATGTATGTATGCTCTAATTTTATTTTACACCATGATGCCTTACCTCTTGACTTAAAGTCCCAAAAAAAAAAAACAGATAAACTGTCAGCAGTTCTGGCATAACAGCACAGTTCTAAGTCAAAAGAAAAAAAAAGTGCAGTGGAACTACTAACAGTAGTGAAGAGAGACACTGTGGGTCAAATTAAACAATATTTTGTTATTGCTTAATTCTGTTATTTTTTTTTTTGGGGGGGGTACTTATGACAGAATTTTGAGTTGACTAAATTAGGTATCCTCTCGCTTCTCCATCATATCCATATAATATGTGTTATGAATGGCCCCAAGACAGTGCACACAGTTACTGTGGCCTTCGGTAATGGACATCTTCTGCGAGCATTTGACACATTTTTTAAACCCAGAGGGTTTATGATCCTTAACCTCCTTAGACATCTCACTGAAGATGAAGCCAAAAGGACATGGTCAAACACACAGAGAGAGAGGACTAGGTCTTCTAACTTAAACGGGCCTAGCCTTAACGCACCAGCAGTCACACAACCACGAGGACTAGATCGTCTAACTCAAATGGGCGTAGGGCCTACAGTCCCCTGGGTCGAAAGAGAAGGGAGAAACCTAGGTCCTCTAATTAAAACGGACCTAGAAGTGGATAGAGGTTAGAAATAACAAATTTAGTAACACACACACACCAGAAAGAGTCTCTATATAATAACTATGCCTTTATAAGAGATAAGAGTTGAAAGTCAGAAACCCTCGTCAGCTAAGGCAAATCTGGCAAAAAACAATGCGGACTGCTCCGCAAAAAACTAGCTTAAGCTAACAACACAGCACACTGAGAACACTAAATAGCTAAACTGTACAGAATACTACATACACAAGTTAAATTAAGCGCAAACGCACCTAAAACACGAAGTATTAAATTACCGATATCTGAACTACTAGAGAAATAACCACTAAGGGCAAAATGCCCAGAAAGAAACTAACTGGCACACAGGATACCAATGAGAATAACAAGGCCAATGGCCAACCAGTTCTCAACAATAATTAGCTAAACAGGAAAAAATATACTGTAAATGGCTAAACTATTTTAACGGTAGGAAACAACACTCGTAAATGTTATATAAATGTATCTAAAGCTGAAAAATCGCACAAAATAGCAAAAAATTAGTAAAATGTATTAAACTTAGCCACGGTCAAGAAGAAGCACATCCAAACTCGATGCAGCAGACGAAATCTGGGGATTGTACTGGTGCACCATGGGATGCCTACCTAGCCACGAGCCAAGTAGAAGACTTTGAGCTTTCAAAAAGGCTGAGTCGGAGCCGAAGATCGGCTCCGAACCCATATGTAAGAATGAAGGGCGAGATGGACTACAAACCATGGAACGTTATGGTGAGTACATAACTTTTTTTTCTACTACACAAATCTTTTCAACAATGTTGTCTTTTCCCTGGTTCTACTACACAAATCTTTTCAACAATGTTGTCTTTTCCCTGGTTCACCATTTCTTTCTACTATAAAAAAATCTCTTCAACAAAAAAAGTGCAGCTGTTTTAAAACCACATTTTTAGTTATTGCTCCTCATGTCATGGGGTGCAACAGTTATTAGTTTAACAACACATTTATAATCCTATTTCTTAAGGCTTGAGTTAATTTATGGACTTTATGGACATTTGCAGTCTGCAATTTTCAATATTATATTTGACACAGGGTATCCTGTCAAATACAGCAGAAAGCTGAGGTATCTAAGTATTCTATGATACGGCTTTTCTTAATAGTGATAACTAATTTTGTCTTTACCCAAACATTTAACTTCTTGATATTTAAAATAATTTGTTACATCCTAACAAGAGCTGTTTATTTTATGTTCTGTAAACATCCAAATGGTTTCTTCTCATCATTCTTGTATAAACTTCTTTATTTCAAAGGTTTTTTTTTTCTTATTTTCCTTTTGATAGAAATCTTGTGAGACCATCACCAAAAGAAATCTCTCTGATGTCACAAGAAAGCGAGATGGAGGCAACGCCAATGAGGAGATGAAAACAGCAGTATGCAAGCAATAAACTTCACTCAATATTCGAAAGCTGTAAATAACGTTCCAGATACACCACCACAAAAAGATAACTCCTTTATTTACCTAGGTTTCGTTCGCTCCTACAAACTTCATCAGAATACAAACAACTGTTTCTGAAACATGTTTAAATACTATTCTCTATGCAGTTAATTACTTAATTAATTTCAATTCCCTTTATCATTATCTTATTTAATTAACTTCATTCCTTAAAGAAACACTAGAACTTGCTTTTAAAAAGCATATATATAATAAAATTGACTCCAAGTAATTCAATTAAATTGTGTAATACAAACATTTCATATATAAAATCATTGCATTTTCATATTCCTAAAATATTACAATTAATTAATATTGTACATAGTCATATATATAAATATAATTATTTGTACTAAAAACTTGCTAACTAAATATTACTAATATATGCCATAGTGATACAACCCCATAATTATAATATGTAAACTATAATGCTACCATATAAATTCTTCTCATCTAAAATGATTGTGATTAATAAATAATAATTAATAATTTTCATAACTGATTCAAGCATATTTATTGATATAAATATATATATTTTAATCATTAATAAACTTACACCAATAATAACTACTGTACAAACATTTTATAAATGACTGCTACCCTAATCTAAAATATTGTATATTTGTGCATATATGTATATACATTATGTGCCATTTAATTTATTAATTCTTAATAAAGGCATAATAGTAAGATATTCAGACCAGGTGAATTATATGAATTCAAATATGTTTGCCATTTTAATTCATCCATATCCAAATGATATTTTATAATTTTCCCTTGCTGATCATATTTTATTTGATTAATTACACAAAACTTAAATTTATGATCTGTATTATCAATAACATGCCTGGCCAAAGCATTTGTTGTTTTAAGATGTTGAATATCTAAAAGATGTTCTTTTATTCGTTCCCTAAAATGCCTATTAGTTTTTCCAACATAAAATGCCCTGCACTGTTGACATAAGGCCAAATAAACAACATTTGATGTAAAACAATTATAATGTCCAGTAATATTGATCCTGCAACCATTCACAATCATATTAACACCAGTACTATGTATGTAATTACATACAGTACATTTACCACATTTAAAATTTCCTTTGATTCTAGTATTATATCTTTCCAAAATTCCATGATTTTCAAACAAATTTTTAAATGATGGACTTTTTCTATATACAAATTTTATTGATCCTTGAAAAAATTGTCTCCAAAATCTTTCATTTACCAGCATATTCCAATTCTTTCTTACAATTAACTCAATATTTTTATAAGTATCGTTATAAGTAGTTATATATAACGGAATGTCATTATATTTGTTTTCATCCCTGGATATATTCGTGGTACTCACTTGTTTTAAAAATCCAGATTTTAATATTGCTGTATATGTACCATTTTTCCTCTTTTCTTTCACCTCATTATATATATTAATACAAAACTGTTCAGGATAACCCCTGTTGGTAAATAGTTGTATCATATATTGTAATTCATCTAAGAAATCCTGTTCATCACTTACCATTCTGGCAGCCCTGACCATCTGCCCTTTAACAATGGCTTTTTTCTGATGGTCAGGGTGCCAACTACTAAAATGCAAATACGCATTTGAAAATGTTGATTTTCTATAAATCTTTGTTTTTAAACTATTTGTTTCTCTATTATATATAATATTCACATCTAGGTAAGTAATGTCAGTTTGACTGATCTGATAGGTGAATTTCAAAAATCTAACTGTAGTATTAATATGTTCCAGGAACGATTCCAAAGTTTTCCTGTCATGATCCCATCCCAATCTCTCTGATGTGTTGCTTTTTCTTCCTGCTTCCAAAGTTCAGTTGTCTTGAAATTTTAATGAGTATTCATGTTGTCCCGTCTCTTAACCAAACAAAAACTCTTCATGATGTTCATGTACCATATACCCTCTTGTACACAGTTCCACTTAACTGCTACCTTCTCATGTTCCTGCCTTTTACAAGCGTCACACTTGAACTGTAATTAATACATTTCTTGTACTTTTCAGAAATGAATTCCCAGATCAGATTTCATTTGAATTCCCAGATCAGATTTTATTTGACTTAAAAGATTCACAGTAAATCCTTCTCCCATCTTAAATTGTCTGAGAGTACAAATATGTAAGAGATTGTAGTGTATAGTAGGAATTACTAAACTCCCCTTATTGTATAAAATGATTTTCTTTTATTAGATTATAGATAAGAACCCTTACTGAAAAAATAAACCAAGACCCTATGTCTCCATCCTTCCTGACGCCTTGTATACTATAGTTATGTATCTCCTGCATTTCCAGTAATGTTGCATTTAATAAATGTTTCTTTTTCTGAGCACATCTAGAGAATAATCCCCTATTTTAACTAATGTTCATATTTTATCGCTCACCTTTTCTTTTCTATCCTCTGTCTTTTTCTTGAAAGAAATGGTTTTCATTTTAATTTATTTTTTTGGTAAAGTATATTTTTCCTGGTCGGAGTTTTTTCCTGACATTTTGTACTTGCCCATATATAATTACAAACTTCCCTTTTTTTAAAATTTTCCTTAAGTGAATCGGAACAAATTTCACATATCTGGCAGTCACTACAATGTCATCTCCATAACTAAGATATACTGGAACTTTAATTCCTTCCAGCATTTTCTGGAACTTTAATTCCTTCCAGCATTTTCCATTTTCATTCTTCTGTCCTTTTAAATGCCCACATTAAGCAGTAGCCCATATGAAATGGGGTTGATTGGTCATTATTTAACCTTACCACTACTTGTAATCAGTATAACTCACCCTTGCCACTGCACCTTCAAATTCATAGCCATAATAATATACTGGTTGACTATTTATCACTTTATCAAGTCCATATTCTTCTAAAATATTCCAGGAATGATGGTTATCCACATTATCATAGGCTACCATTCCCCTCCTTCCATCTCTTTAAACAAGCGTGATAATTGCTTTAGTTCTTGCCTTTGCTAAACCTATATTTAAATCTCCCAAACTTCTAACACCTCTTGTCCTTATTTGTATCGTTTTCTTTAATACGTTTATAATCTAGGGTTAATGAGGATTACAGAGTTAAATGTGATTGAATGGGGAGCAGTCCAGTGGTATAGCACCAGAGTCAGATTCCCAGAAGCAGCAGCTCATAGAATTCTTTAACATTGTTTTGGTTTTACTTAAGATGACAGTTGTGAGAGTCATGTTTCCTAGAGAACCCACACAGTTGTGTGCAAGTTGCAGAATAAGTTGTGGGGAATTCAGGGTGCAGAAGCATGCTTCCATCAGAGAGAAGCACCGAGCAGAGCTTGAAAGAGCTTATGCTTAGGAACAGGCTAGGCTACCCAGCAGAATCAGTAAGCTGTCCCACTCCTTACTGCCTACCTAGTAGATGAGATAATTGGGATGCCTGGGTGGAAACATATGGGTATAGCCTGAGGATTCCCAGCTCCTGTTGCCACAGAAGGAGACATCTGGCTGGGTCCTGCTATGAGGGATAAAAGTGCTTCACTTGGTGTGACCTTTAGTCATTGAACTCCTGTAGTCAGTTTGACATAGTTGCAGCATTCAGGTCATTTTTACAGAGTGGCTTATCTCCTGTATGCTTCAGTCATTTTTCCTTTATTGTCTTATTGCTTCAGCTAGTTACCAATGCAAGCCAGCATTCAGTATGGAATAAATGCTCGTGGCTTCTACTCTGGGTAGAGGTTTGTCAAATTACAGTAAGATGGAGGTTGTTTGGAAAAGTGCAACAAAGGCAGTTTGGAGCTTGAAATAAAACTATTTAATGAAAAAATAAAACAATTTAATGAAGATACTGAGGGATTTCCAGTTATGCACCTGTATGGGAGTGGAGATCAAGTCTTTCAGATATGTTAAGGGGTAAATGGAATGCTCTGGGAGTTGAAGGTTTCACTGATTGGGTGTAATATTAAGATAAATTTGTTCTTTATGGTGTTGACTCCTAGTTGAGACATAAGTATGTGTTTGAGGCTAGCAGTAAAGGAACTATTGCAGTATGAACAAAGATGGATTGGGTAGAATTTACAGTTTTATGGCAGCAGGTAAAATAATGGTCTTAGTCTGCAACACGTTTAGTTTGCTAGTATTTCTTGTATTGATATTTCTGAAAGAAACCTTGCTTTTGTAGCGAATGTCAAACATAATTGCCAATTTAAGCTCATTTGAAAGAATGACATTGTTCCAAATAATAGTCAGTTACAGATCTTTAAAAAAATGAAATTAACTTAGCCAAGTAATAATAAAAATAGAATAATTTTCAGAAAAAGTTGATGTTTTAATTTATAGTAGTGTGGTATGGAAGTGTGCTGCAACAAACCACTTTTCACAGGCATTGCTGTTTATTTTCAAGTTTGTAACGGCAGTGAGAATGGACAAGGCACCTCAGGCAAAGAAGACCACTGCACCCACTGTCTCCCAGATCAATGCGGAATTTGTAACACAGGTAAGTGTTTTTTTTTAAATGTGTTTGTCAGATATAGTTCATGTTTTGTTACCCTTTGGAGTTGTACCTTTCATTTTATTAAAAAAAGCAAGTTGATTGTACTGTCCTATCACTTATGAAACTTGGTTATTGTTGCTTGGTATATTTGGTCTACTCTTTCAGACTGTTGATGTCCAGAATAGAAGGGAAAGCAGAGCAATATTTTTTTGTTGTGTATGACGTATCCTGCATAGATTAGCTGGGTCATGGAGTAGTAAGGACTTTATACGTTTTATTACTGAAGGTATGGAAGGAAAAGCATGCCTTTTTATTAATAACTCTCACACACACACACACACACACACACACACACACACACACACACACACACACACGTACATGGTGCAACCAGGCTGATGTAAAATATTGAATAGAAATGATGGAAAAAGACATGGTGAGACTGGAGGAATGGTCTAGGTTATGACAGCTTAAATTCAAAACAATAATGCTAAAATCACATTAACTTGCAGCACGAGTATGTAACTGGAGGAGAATCTGTAACTAAGATATTGCCAACATCCTGGCAGATCGGTTCACTGCTAACTTTACCCCCCTCTCACCCCCTAAAGGGTCCATATCTATACAGGAAGAATGCAGAGTCCCTGCAATCACAACTACGCAGGTAAAAGCTGCACTCTCTAAAGCCAAAAACACAGCATCCATGGGACCGGACAACATCCCAGGCTGCGTTTTACACAAACTTCAGAACGAACTGGCTCCCCACCTAAGCACCATGTTCAGTAATAGCCTTGCATCAGGCTTTGTGCCCACTGAATGGCACACAACAACAGTTATCCCACTCCACAAAGGGGGAGCCACCATTGATCCTGGGAATTATCAACCTATTAGCCTGACGAGCCTGGTCTGCAAGGCCATGGAACGTATCATCATGGAACTCATAAACAAAGACATTGGTAACCTCCAAACTCTCGATCCCACCCAGTTGAGGTTTGTGAAATGCAGATCATGCCTACTAAACCTGATCGACTTCTTTGAGGCAGTCACCAAAGCCGTGGATGGGGGTAAGGTGGTTCACACAGCCTATCTTGACCTCGCCAAGGTTTTGACACCATCCCCTATTCTGGAATTATAGCTAAACTCACTAAACTAGGTGTAAATCCCTACTTCACAAGATGGGTTGCCAACTGGCTCACTGACAGAACCCACACTGTAAAAGTTGCAGACTCCAAGTCTGACCTCAAAGCAGTGACAAGTGGAGTACCACAGGGTTCCGTCCTGGGACCTCTCCTGTACTTCTCTGAAGTCCAGACTAACACAGAAGGCCTCTGGCTAACGAAGTTCGTAGATGACTGCAAACTAGGAGCCATAGTAAAGTCCCCAAATGATGTGGACATCCTACAGAAGGGCCTCACTGAGACAGATGCCTGGTGTCAGAGCCATGGCCTCAAGCTCAGTGCCAAAAAGTGCAGTGTCATCCCCTTTGGTAAAAACTCTGTACCCATTAACTACCACATAGGCAGCAATCTACTTAACACCGAATGTGTGATAAGAGACCTTGGGACCCAGGTAGACAGTAGTCTCTCCTTTGATAGTCACATCGCCACAGTAGTCAGGAAGTCCTTCTACATGGCACACCTCATTATAAAAGGGTTCTCATCCAGGAAAAAAGAGGTCATTGTTCCCTCTACTCGTCACTCATTAGACCCATTATAGAGTGCAATGCCCTTTTTAGAATGTACCTCACAAGACATCTGCAGCAGCTGGAAAGGCCACAGAAGTACCTCACAGAGAGGATTACTGGCCTCAAACAAATGCCCTACACTGACTGCCTCAAAAAACCCCAGCTTTACTCCGTAGCATATCGCCTACTCCACCAAGGTGATCTCTGCCTAACATATAAAGCTATGTCAAACCCAGAGCTGTTGGACATGCTACACCTAAAGAAATCCCAATCCCTCCGAGCTACATGGTCTAGGGACCTAAACCTTGTCACCACAATAAACAGGACTCGCTGGAGGGATAGATTCCTGTCCCAGAGACTTCCTATACTCTGGAACAAGCTACCCATCTGTCAAACAAAGTTCTTCATTAGCACTCTTCAAGAAGAATCTTGATGAGTGGATGGGAAATAGGAAATACACCCCGAGGATCACTTCTTTGTCTCTGCTGGACAGTGGCACAGGAAAATAACTTTCTTGGGTGGTGTAATCTATGGAACCTGGCTTACGTTGGCCCTTGGGCCGATAGCCTAGTACCTACCTATGAACCTACAAGAATAGCAGAAACGAACCTGGGGGTTAATTTTATCAGATATTCTATATGTAAGCAAGGTGTATGTCAGAATAGCAAATAAGGCATATGGACTGTATGCATTAAAAGCTGCTTCTTCAGTAGAAATCAAGAGGTTGTTATTCCCTTCTGTTAACTATAAGGTAGATTCATTGCTACCAACCAGGTACTTCAAGGTTCTTACCAGGGTACCCGATTACTCTTAGTAAAATGAATACTTTTACAAATGGCAGTATTAACCAAGTTGCAAGGCTTTCACAAGCATGAAGCCACAGTGTCACCAAATAAATGCAGTTACTCTCAAATGTTAAACTTTTTTCTAAAATACCAGCCACAAAGAAAGGTTTAGATATATTTAATAATAAATAAAATAAAACGCACAAAAATACTGAATATCTGTTTACAGTAAACACCAGAGTTTTTCATTTCACAAGAAATGTAAAAGCAACACAGATGGAAAGATTCAGACAGATACAGAAAAACAATATTTAACTAGTCTCACTATATTTTCCTAACTGGCTAAAGAATTACTGTTCCTGAAACATTAATTATCAAGGTGCTGCTTACTGTGATGGATCCAAAGTCTTTTTAAGACACTAAGGTCTTGCTGGCTGGATTCTGATGGAATCAAAGTCTAGTTATAATTGCATTCACAGTCTGTTGCCCACAGAAACTTGCAGAATATACACTGATGCAGCACCAAACTGTGTCACTTTAAAAGCAGTAATTAATAAATAACTTTTTATAACAAACCACATATACTACTGTTGCAGCTTTAGTTACACTGTACCACTTTACTTCTCGATCAGCATAGAAGATAACTTTCCTGTACAAAATACCTCTCCTAACAATTTCATTTGCTATAGTCTCTCTATAGTGGTTTATCTCCTGTTTTTCTCCTTGGTATTCTATTTTGGTCTTTGTATGAAAACATCTGTTTGCTGGTGTTTGCAGAAAAAATGTTTTCATCCTTTGTGCAAATGCTGACTTGATGAAAGCATATTCATTCAAACTTCCTTGCTTAACAGTGTCATATGATAGAAACACTTAGATTGTTTTCCTGTTTTCCTGCTGTCCATTCTTTAAGGAAGCAGGCTAGCTTTCTTACTGACAATGTGAAATGCATACATCTTGTTTTTTACATTTTTGCTAAGTCTGTAAGAGGTCAGCTTTCTTGCTGACAGTGTGAAATGCATAGATTATTGCTAATTTTGTAGGAAAACATGTCCATTAAGCAAATTCCTTATTTTTCAAGCCACGGTCATTTAGTATGGAAGTTAATCACATATTGCTAAACTCTATTTCTACATTTAACCAAGCTTTATTTTATGCCTTATTTTATGCCTTATTTATGTTGCATATTTGTACTTTCATCCTTAATACCTTGTTGAGCATACTCTTACAGTTCCCTGGTTACTTACTAAAGCAAGGCAAGATGAAGGAAATTAGTGTGTTTATCAGGTTCTCAAAAGCAGAGTACAATTTCAGTTCTGGCTATACAATGACATCATATCTGGTCACCTGACTCTGTAGTTCCCACACTACCTCCTCACTAGAAACTTGAGCCAGGATCTGTCACAGATGTGTCACAACAGACACTTACAGCTTTGCTAAGGCATCAGTACAGCATTTTTTTATTTGTGTAACAGTTCTGCACTAGTTTACTCCACTGTTTGTATTTATTTGCTTGACTGAATTATTTACTTTTCTGTGTCTCCATTTATATATTTGCTGATCTCTGAATGAATTTTTGTTTTCCCCCTACACAACTGCTGTTGTGTTCTTTTCTAAAGCTGGTGGCGTTTGCTGTTGCCTGCTCCTACTGGGAGTTTGTGGTGTACTCAGTCCAGAGAGGTAAAACTGGACAAACGGCTTCTGTGTTATCTGTTTGTCTCAGGGTGTGGATTTGGAAGGATCGTTTGTCTTGGTGGTATAAAAATATTACATTTGAGTGAATTCCTGCTTATCCTGCTAGAGCCTGACAGAGAGTGCTTCTTAAACAGTCTGAGTTACAGAGTTACATAAGTATATTTTGCACTTTGTCTAATTGTTCAGTGTTTCTTATCAGAACTGCACTGGTTGTAGTTATTTGCTTATCAGTACTGCATTGTTTCTATTTATTTGTGTAACAGTTCTGCACTAGTCTACTGCACTGTTTTGTTTGTTTGACTGAATTATTTACTTTTCTGTGTCTCCATTTATATATTTGCTGATCTGTGGATGAATTTTTGTTTTCCTCCCACCCAATTGCTCTTGTGTTCTTATACTTTATGGCTTTTGCTGTTGCCCGTCCCTATTGTACATTTGATAAGGGACACTCCTCCCAGTCCCATCTCATTAGCTCATTCTACCTAATACAGAGATAATTTGGGAATGCCAAACCCCTTCGTTTTTGAATTTTCTTCTGTTCCTCCTCTCTCCCTTTCCACTTTACCTCTCTCCCCTTCCACTTTACTTAAAGAAAAACACTTTATTCAGCTTCTTTTACTGTATTTCTGTTTCCTCCTCCTGCTCTGTTACTTCATCTTCTGCTGCTTGCTGCAGCTTGTTCTCTAAAGTGTTCAATTGCATCCTTTCTGTTGCATTTATTACTGCTTGTTTATAGCCTGTTTAAATTGTAAATGTTATTCTAAGCCTCTTAGTTTTGGTTCAAGCACTTGGGCTTTAGGCTAACCCCTTAGCTCTCCCTGGCCTTCTCTCTCAGATTCTGAAAAATATGGAGTGACAATTTCATGTAGTTTCTCCTGCCAGTCTGGTTGATATGGGCATCCTGAGACAGTGTAGTTAACTGCCTTATGTACACAGATAACCACCTACTACTACCACCTAGGAACACAATTTGCGAGCGATGCAATTACATTAGGAACCTAGGGTCCATGCTGTGTCCCTCACAAGCCAGTATATCTGGCACTGTGAAGGGTGTCAACACAATCACTACACCTCAAACACCACCCACACTTACAGAACACACACCCACATATGTGGAGGTCCTCAACAAAAACATACCCAAACAAGTACAGCCCTCCACACCACATGTCATGCGTAATTCAGACACTTGTGTCTCACAACCACTAAAGCCTAACCATAAACCCAACATATTAGTCATAGGAGGCTCCATTGTGAGGCACACAGATGTGCCTCTCACCAGGCTGGATAAGGAGAAAGTCACAGTTAATTGTCTGTCGGGCTAGAGTCCACCATATCACACATGCACTCAAGTCTCTCAACAACCGGTACTGTTATGACTCTGTCATAGTCCATGTTGGTGTGAATGACTTGAGGCGTACCTCCCTGGACTATATGAAGAGAGACCTGATTAAACTCACTGAATATGTGTCACATCAGGTATGTCCCTAGCCTTAAGCTGCATTCTGCTGTTACCCAGAACGATGCCTCAATGCAATCCAAAAGTGATTGACTTTAACAATTGGCTTAGTTTCTGGTGTCATTCCACGGGGGCTGCAGTACCTGACAGCCTGGGAAGATATGATAGACCATAATGCTTTGCCAGAGACGGCCTGCATCTGTCTCACTTGGGCTTCATGCTTCTAACAAAGGCACTTGCCTCCCCCATAGTGCCTTTTTTTAGAAAAAGTGATGAGGTTAAAACTACCAACATAAACATTTCAAAAAAACCCAAATTAAAGGTCATGCTGCTAAATGCTAGGAGTCAAAACATGAAACTGCATTCATTGCAAGCATTCTTAACCTTTGAATATGCTGACATCTCCGCAGTCACAGAAACCTGGTTCAAAGCTGTGTAGAGCACCCCAGCCATACCTGGTGCTATCATACATTCAGACCCCAAACTGTGGTTAGTAAAGCCAAAGGAGGTGGAGTTTCAATATATATTAAAGACATACACACCTCCAGGCTGGTCAAACAATATGACACACAGGAAATACTCTAGGTGCAGTTAACCATTGACAAGACCCTTATACAAATCATAGCTAGCTACCGGCCCCCAAATCTGACCCAAAATGCCTATCTAGACCTTTTCGAATCTATCAAGATTCAACCCCTTTACCCTGATCCTGGGTGACTTTAACTACCCAAACATAGACTGGAAGAACTACTCATGCCAGAACACAAATGCCAAGAGAGTCCTCAATTTTGTCAATGCAAATGCTTTGGAACAGCTAGTTGATTCCCACACAAGAGGTGATAATATCTTGGAATTGGTATTAACCAACATGAGTAACCACTGTAGCACCCCTGCAGTGTCATCCTTCCTTGTAAGATCAGACCATAACATGGTCACGTTCGAAGTCACCATCTCCCCCGACGCTCCTCTAACTAGGGTCCAACAAAAAAAACTTTTCCAAAGCTGATTACAGCCTCTTGAGGGATGGTATAAACAGCTTCACAGCCTCCTCGCCCTCTCTAGGAACTGGCACCAGTATCTGAAACTATACAGAATTACTATATGAACATTTGTATAGATGCACGAAATCAGGAATACCTGATGGGACTAAATCATCCTCTGCAAGGAAGAATAAACCTGTCTGGACACCTGCAATAAATAAACTCTATAATAAAAAAAAAAAAAAAAGGACCAGAAGGGACAGGTGCCCAATTTGAGAATACCTCTCCGCTTAAAAACCTAACGCAACAAGCAACTAAGATCCAAAAGCAAACTTTGGGTCAAAAAACTTTTAATCTAACTATAGACAGTCATAAGGCCTTCTTCACGCTTGTCCCGTAATCCCAAAGGTAATCCCAAGATCTGTTCAGAACTGGTGGTCAACTGGTGGTCAAGACCACACCATGTCAATATACAATACTTGCTGGCTGCTGGCTGACAGATTCTGCAAAATTTCTGTCCCCCCCCCCCATCAGGGTAAACCAGACAGTACCTTCCCTGCTCCCCCTTACTCCAGGATATCTAGGATCTCTAGGGACCTGCATCCTACATGAACTCAGGCAGGAACTTGCAGCACCATTAGTGCCCTGTTCACCAAAAGCCTGGGTACTGGTTTGTCCCAGCAGCTGGAGGGAGGAGCCACTGTCCTCCCTTTACAGAGATGGAGTGGTGCCCAACTGGGATGGAAGAATTATAGACCCATCAGCCTAACTATTTGCAGGCCATGGACCATGGACATCAGGATATTGAAACTCAAAAACACAAAATCCCACACTTTGGCTTTTTGGCTTTGTGAAGTCAGTCATGTCAACTAAATTTGGTCAACTTTTTTTTTTGGCATTACCAAACCCATGGATGAGGGAAAGACCTTGCACCTGCTTACCACTTGAGCCACGACCAAATTCTTACTACTATTCCCTTCTCAACTAGGCAATAAACTGTCTCAACTAGGCATCGATGGTAGCTTATGGCTCACTGACTGAACCCTCACTGATAGAACCCAATATGACCCATGTACCCCACCCCAGGGTTGGTTGATTCTCTATTATTAGTTTATTATATACTTTTCAGGCCAAAACCAGCCAGGCCAGCTATGGCTGGCTTATGGACTGCCAACATTGTGCTTGCTTGACTTGATCATGATGTGGAATGATGTGACATCCTCCCTCCAAGTCAAGATGCCCACAAAAGAAAAAAAGGCCAACACAACTCAAGCCTCATACAAACACAAAAGCCATCATCCTCGTTCGTCCAGATGTCCCCCACCACCACAGATTTAATACCAACATCCAAAGTATGCAGTCAGTCAGTCCCAGATTGATTTAGGCACCCAGATTGATGAGCCTGACTTTTGAGCACCCTGTTGCTTCATTTGGCCTTTCTCATCATTGAACCACTCATAAGTGAGGTATGTCATCAAAGGGAAAAGTAGGTCAAGGCCTGTTATCTTATATAAGGCCCATTATTGAGAGTAACACCCCCCATTTGGTAGCACCTTGCAAATAACACAGAGCAGCTGGACAGACCACAAGAGGAGAATCAAGGGAGAAATCAGGGGCAAAAAATGATATGGATAGAAAGAACTGTCTCACCACTCTCTACTCTGTGCCCTGTCCTCCCTCTGTCTCTGTACCTGTCCGACCCTGAACTCAGGAATCTGCATATCTAAAAGTCATGGAACTTCTGCATAACTGCACCATGCAGGTCCACTTGAGTAGCCAGCATGCGACATCAATAGGATTGTGACCCAGAGACTCCCTCATCTATGGAATAGACTCCCTTTCCACGTCAAGCAGAGTGCCTCTTTACCTCTTTTTAAGCGCAACCTGAATAACTGGATGGGAAATTGAAAGTACATCCCTGGTATTCCACCCATGCTGGACAGGGGCATTGGTTGCTGATTTGTCTATGCATGGGCTAAACTCTTGGCTAGGCTTATAAGGGCCTTAGGGCCAGTAGCTTAGTCGCTTCCTATGATCCTATGGAAACTATAAAACAATTCCAGTACTTTCATCCTTTTGTAGAGATTAACCAGTCATTCTCTGGCACCCCAGGGTAACACTTAGCTCACCACTGAGGACAGTAAGAGCAGGACCCCAGGCCAGACATTGCATCTCTGCTGCATTGAGGCCTTGAAGATAAAATCTTTATGGCCTAAACCAAGTCATTTAATTTCAAGCTATTTTTCTTGAGATTAACCCCTTCCCTTCCAGCATTGTCTGTTAATATGTATACATTTCATCAGTTACAATACAGTCTGACATTCATGTATATTGCTTTTCTGTCCACCAGGACCCACTGTTGATGCATTTTTAACACAAGCATCTGTACAAATCAGGTTGATGTTCAAATGACATAATATTCTTTACAAAACTACAGCTAGTGATTCTGGCATATGTTAAACATGCACTGCCCTGCTCTCTCTAGCATTGCTGGTTTTCCAGTGAACATATCCCCAAACTCCCATAATACTGCTCGGATTTTCTCAAATCTCGGTAGGAGACAGCCACTGAGACATTGCTGCCACTTCCACTAAGTTGTCAGTCCCCTTCAACTGAGGTGTCAGTCCAAGCCTCACCGAGGGGATCAGTCATCAGATCCCCCTCGGACTCCTCCTGCCACCCACAGCAAGTACTTAGCACAATGGCCTTCCTGTCATGGTAAGGCTTCATCATGTTAACATGGTACAGTTTGTGCCCCTGCCTATTGGCTAGCAATTCTAGCATATAGTTAACATCACTGACTTTTCTTACCACTTTAAAGGGTCCTTCCCAAGCTGCCTACAGCTTATTGTGTCTGACAGGAATGTGCACCATAGCCTGCTGTGCCAAACCATACTCTCGGGCATGAACATTCCGGTCATACCAGACCTTTTTCTGCAGTTGAGCTCCTGCCTAGTTCTCCTGGGCAACGCCCATGTGTTCCGTAAGCCTTGTCCTGAAGCTAAGGACATAATGCCACAACAGACTCCTTGTGAGATTCGCACTCGCCCTCCCACTCATGACAAATCAAATCCAAGGGTCACATAACCCTATGCCCATACAGTAACTCAGAGTGAAAAAACCTCTGGATTCATGGGGTATCTCTCTGTATGCATACAGTAGATAGGGCAAATACGTGTCCTACTCTCTCTTAAATTGGTCTGCAAATGCCCTTATTGTAGAGTTTAACCTCTCCGCAAGACCATTAGTGTGGGGTTGGTAGGAGGTGGACAGAGCTCCCACAATCAAGCCAGCAGGCCTGACATGAAATTGGCACCTCTGTCCGTATTTCTCTCGGGGAAACCTACCCTGCTGAAAATGTCTAATAAAGCATTTGCCACCTTCTCTGCCTCGATGGAGGGCAGAGTCACTGCTTCAGGTTATCTAGTAGCATAATCTACTGTCACTAGGATATATTTCTTCCCTGTGGAACTTGGGGTATTCAGAGACCCTACAATATGCATAGCTACCCTCTGAAATGGCGCCTCAGTCACAGGCAAAGGCATCAAAGGATCTTTGACCTTGTCTCCTGCCTTGCCTACGTTTGGCACTGCTCACAGGTCCTGCATTATGCTCTTAACATCCCTTGCAATCCCAGGCCAATAAAAGTTCTGCATAATATGCCTCTTGGTACACTTTATGCCTGTATGACCTGCAAAAGGAATGTCATAGGCTATGGCTAGAAGTGCCAGATGGTAGGCAGTAGGCACTACCAACTGCTGTATTACCTCACCCTCTAGCCCTCCCTCAGGAATCCACTCTCTATTACATTAACCCTTTGTTCCAGTATATAGACTACACTTTTTCTTGAGAATCTGGTACCTCCTTAGCTGCATCCCTCAAACCTCATAGTGTAGGGTCCAAGAGCTGAGCCTGTCTCAACTCTACCTTTGTGACCCTTCCCAGCTCCCTTTCCACAGGAAGTCTGGTATCTTCTGACAGTGGTGCCTGGGTACTACCACTCAGCTCTGCCCTTGCAGTCACCCTGTCCAAGGGAACATCAGTACCTATCAGCAGTTGTGGCTCACCTTCAGGCTCACTGTTACAGAGTACACCCCCCCAACAAAATAGCCACATCACCAGCCCTGACTACATGTGTCGGGTCTGTCTGGGTCTCCCCCAGGCTACCAGACCCACATGCCTGTCTCCAAGCCTGACTGTGTGTAACTGTATGTACACAAGATACTGCATTATCAAAATAATTTTCTATTAAGAGATCTGCAGGGATATCCTCAAACACTCCTACTTGCTTGCTTCCTTTTCTACCCTTCCAGTGTAGTGAACCCTGGCCAAAGGTATTTGGAATGGGGTCCCTCCTAAATCTCTGACTGGCGTGTACTGCCCAAGCAAGTACTGCTCTTCTTTAACCACTACAGGCTTCACAAGGGTTATGCCAGAGATTGTCTTTCTTAGCAGTGGCCTGTTTTCTACCCACTAAGACAGGATACAAACTCCAGTGATAGTTTCATACCCCTGTTGTCTCCAGACAAATTAACACCGGCATACTGTTATTCCCACTTGCTAGCTACCCCACTGTTTGTTCCCCCACCTTGCTTCCATGGGCATTTGTATGCTACATGGCCCCTCTGGTTACATTTAAAACTTCTAAACCTTGATCCTGGCTGTGTACCTGAGCTAGTGACTTACCCTGTTACTGGTGAGCTTTGTCGGGGTGGTTTAGGCTGCCCACCACATGTTCCCTTCTATCTAATTGCAGGACCGAGTAGGTATCCCCTTCTTGTGCAGTGGTGCCCTGCTTGCTAAGTAGAGATCTCCTTTTCTCCTCAGCTCATCTGCAGAATTACACTACCAATCTGGCAACCAGATTTTCATGTCTTCAGGCAAAGTGATAAGTGCTTGTTCCCTCATGAAAAGGTCTGCCAGCTTTTCATATGTAGTGACCTGACACCCACTCACCCCCTATGAAAAATAAGTGCTCAGCACAGCAATATAATCACATACACTTTCATGTGCATTACATCTGTGCTCGCAAATTTTTTTTTTCTGTAAGCTTCAGGTGTTAACTTGAAACATTCCAATAAACCATTGTTTAATTTGACATAATTTAAACAGTAAGCATCATGTGGAGAAGGGCCAAGCAGAACTAGTAATCCAACAAATAGGCTCTTCAAGACCACTAGTGCAACAAAGTTCTTGTTTATTCAGGCAAGGCAGAAAATAAAAATACTTCCAAAATAAAACATTTTAATTTAAACAATCAGTATCAGACAGTTTAGAAACAACAGTTGGATCAAGAACCGTACCCAGAGCCCTTGGTCAACATCATATTGTCTACATACTATCAGAGTTATCACCTTCCTTATTCAGCGGAAGAAATTTACTGGCCTTTGTTGCTTCTGAGACTCTGTCATTCCCTTCCCCATTACCTCCATGTTCCTGTCGAAGAGTCAGCATGCCTCTCTCATGTTGATGCTGCTTCTCATTTTCTTCGACCTTCAAATGCTGCACTTTCACTGCCGATTCTAATTCCGTACGTTTTGCCTCTAGGTCAAGTCTCTCTTAACTCCAGACGGGTTTGCATATCCTCTGAGGAAAAGGTGAACTGTCCTGTTTCTGAAGGCTGCATATCCCCCTTGCCAGATTGGTTGTCCTCCTGGTTGCTGGTCTGGGCTGCAGCTGCGATTAAGGCTGAAATAATTTTCTCTTTAGTCAGGTTGGCATGCACCAGTCCTTTGGATTTGCACACCTTGGCCAACTGGTTCACTCTTAGCTTGCCATATTCCTCTCTTGACATCACTCTCAGCTTGCCATAATCCTCTCCTGGTATCTTTGCCATGCTTTCCCTAACTAAACTAATCTAACAAAAATAAATAAAACTGTTGTGAAAAATAGAAATCTGTATGTTTACCTTGTGGCTGCTGAGAGTACACACACCTTTAGTGACAACTGCTTACAGGCTACAGAAGTTCAATTAATATTCACACCACTGCTCACCAATATGTGACGTCCCTTCTCTGGGCTAGTAATCAAGGAGCCTCAACCCTCACCACTGAGGAACGTTCAGTTAGAACAAAAATGGATACACACAATATTTTCAGATGCAGCTCTCTGCACCATGCACATTTCCCTTAAGATCAGACAAGGAACACACTCCAGTCCTGGGGCTCTGTTTTCCTGTCCAGGCCCTAAATAAGACTTCACTTTTCTCTTTGTAAAAATCAGTGCTCTGTGTCCCTATTCAAAGTAGCTGACACACACACACACTCACACACACACTCACACACACACACACACACACACACACACACACACACACACTTTGAGATTTGATTTACACACACACACACACACACACACACACACACACACACACACACACACACACAAAAGGCTGGCACAGATTTACCCACTATACCACCTCTACCCAGACAATAAGTTAGATTCACTGCCACCAGCCAGCTACATTAAAGGTCTTATCAGGGTATCCAATTACTCTTAGTAAAATTAATACTTACACAAATGGTAGTATTAAGCAAGCAGCAAGACTTTCAGGAGCATGAAGCCACAATGTCACCAAATAAATGTAGTTATTCTCAAAGGTTAAACTATTTTCTAAAAGACTAGCCACAATGAAAGGTTTAGATAAGATCATAGGAAGTTACTAGGCTATTGGCCCTGCAGCCCTTACAAGCCTAGCCAAGAGTTTTGCCTATGTTTAGACAAGTCGGCACCAGATGCCCCTGTCCAGCAGGGACACAGGTGGAATCCCAGGGGTGTATCTTCTGTTTCCCCTGGTGGAATCCCAGGGGTGTATCTTCTGTTTCCCCTCCAGGTATCCATGTTGTGCTTAAAAAGGGATAATGAGGTACCCTGCTGGACATGGAGAGGGAGTCTATTCCACAGATTGGGGAGTCTCTGGGACACAAATCTGTCCCGTCCCGACAGCCTGTTGCTGTCACAAACCAGGCTGAAGTCACACATGCTGGTTACTTGAGTGGAGCTTGCTTTGTATGCCAGACAGAGGTTGCCTCTGAGGAGCCTGTATGAAACTGAGTAGAGGGACAGGACTTTTAGCCTATCTGTGTATGGTAGATATTTGAGGGCCTGGATTCTCCTGGTGAGGAACCTCTGTGATCTCTCCAGCTGCTGCTTGTGCTTTATCAGGTACATGCCGAAAGGGGTATTATACTCAATAATGGGCCTTATAAGGTAAGAATACAGGGATGTTATGACCTCCTTGTCCCTTGATGAGATAACCTTACTTATGAGGTGGGCCATGTAGAAAGCTTTCCATACAACTGAAGCAACATGGAGGTCAAAAGTCAGGTTGCTATCAACCTGGGTGCCCAAATCCCTCATGACTGATTGCATGCTTAGGGCGTTGTTATTAATGTGGTAATTTGTGGGGATGTCATTCTCCCCAAAGGGGATAATGCATTTTTTGGTATTCAGATTGAGGCCATGTTTCTGGCACCAGTTATTTGTTTGGGTAAGACCCACTTGGAGGATTTCCACATCACTAGGGGAATTGATGACCACGCCCAGCTTGCAGTCATCTGCAAACTTAGTCAGTCATAGCCCATTGGTTTTGGCCTGCACCTCAGAAAAGTATATCCCAAATAAGAGGCCGCAAGACCGATCCTTGGGGTATGACACTCGTTGAAGGTCTCTTGCTTGATGTGGCTTCACCTATTTTGACTAGGTGGGTTCTTTCAGTGAGCCAGTTTGCTACCAATTTGGTAACATAAGGCTTGATGCCTAGTTGAGAGAGTTTATTTATTATGCCCGAGTGGTGAATAGTGTTGAAGGCTTTGACCGGGTCAAGGTAGGCGGTGTGTACAGTCTTTCCCTCATTTATAGCTTTGGTGACTGTCTCAATGACATTGACCAAATTTAACAGACATGACCTCCCCTTGAAGCCAAACTGTGTGGGATCGAGTGTTTGGAGGTTGCCAATGAAGTCCATGATGATCTGTTCCATGGCCTTGCAGATGAGGTTAGTTAGGCTGATGGGTCTATAATTTCCCAGATTGGTGGATGCTCCACCTTTGTGCAAAGGGATGACAATGGCTGTCCTCCACACAGCTGGAACAAAGCCAGTACTCAGGCTTTGGTTGAATAGGGCACCTAATGGTGCTGCAAATTCCTGCCGAGTTCATGTAAGATGCAGCCTGGGATGTTATCGGGTCCTATGTAGGCTGTATATTTTGCCTTTGAGAGAGCAGTGATGACCTGTTCCCTAGATATAAGAGGAAGGGGGCAGGTACTGGAGATTTCCAGATTTACTGATTGGGGGGGGGGACAGAGGGGTGAAGGTTTCACTGAATTTGTCAGCCAGCAAGTTGGCTATATCTATGGCATTTGTGTATGTGGTGTCCTTGACTATCAGTTCTGAGCAGATCTGTGAGATTGCGGACATATGTGAAGAATGCCTTATGATTGTCTCTAGTAGATGTGACCAATTTGGACTCAGTTTGCTTTGGAGAATTTCACTAGTGCTCTTATTCGCTTGTTCAGGCTAAAGAGAGATTACTTCCAATTGGACACCTGTTCCTTCTTGGTCATGGACAGCAATTTTTTTCTTTTGTTATAGAGTTTATTTATTGCAGATGTCCACTAGACAGGTTTACTCTTCCTTACGAAGGATGATTTTGTCCTATTGTGTATTCCTGATTCCATGTATCTATACAACTGCTCGTATAGAACTTTGGTGTAGATTTGAACATTGGTGCCAGTTTCTACAGAGGTGAAGGGGGCTGTGAATCTGTTTACAACCTCCTGAGGGATTGTATAATCAGCTTTGGAGAAGTTTTTTTGTTTGACCTTAGCTAGAGGGTGTTGGAGGAGATGGTGTTTTCAAAAGTGACTACTTTATGGTCGGATCTTATCAGGGAAGATGATACTGTAGGGATTACTCATGTTGGTTAATAATATTTAGTAATGCATAATAAATTAGAACACATGACTATACTGAGTATCTATTTACAGTAAACACTAGAGTTTCAGTTCACACAGATGGAAAGATTTAGACAGATACAGAAAAACAATATTCAACTAGTCTCACTAAATATTCCTAACTGACTAAAGAATTATTATTCCCTGGTTACTTACTAACGGAATCCAGAATGAAGTGGATGAATGTCTTTGTTGTCAGGTTCCCAAAAACAGAGTGCTGAGTGTCAGTATCACATCTGTCACTAGTATCCAAATACAGTTTCAGTGCTGGCTACAAAAGTACCCACATTAGCACCTGATTAGAAACTTGTGCCAGGGTCTGACACAGATGTGTCACAGTGCACACCTAGTGCTTTGCTAAGGCATCTGGAGACTTTAAAACAATTCCAATACTTTCATCCTTCTGCAGCGACTAACTACCCATTCTCTGGCACCCCCATGGTAGCATTTAGCTCACCACTAAGAACAATAAGAGCAGGACCCCAGCCCAGACATTACATCTCTGCTGCATTCAGGCCAGTGAGATAAAACATTTACGGCCTAAATCAAGTCATTTAATTTCAAGCTAGTTTTCTTAAGGTTAACTGGCTGAGCTTAACCCCTTCCTTTCCAGCATTCTCTGTTAACATGTATACATTTCATCAGTTACAATACAGTCTGACATACATGTATATTTATTTTTTTGTCCATCAGGACCCACTGTTGATATATTTTAACACAAGCATCTGTACAAATCAGTTTGATATTCAAATGACATAGTTATTTAGAAAACTCCAGCTATTTATGCTGCATATGTTACACATACGCTGCCCTACTCTCTCTGGCATAGCTGGCACTACCTCACATCATCGCAGTTTATTTCAAAATGAATGTATGAACACCTTGAGAGGAATTTGGCAATATATTTTGTTAATTACATACTGAAGATATGACTCTGAAATGCATACTCATATTAGCTCACTTAGGTAAATTTTTAACTCATTATTGATAGTATCACGAGTGTAGTACTATAACTTGTCCATGATCTCTGAAAGAAGCTAGATTTGCAGAATTAAGTTGCGGATTCCATAGATGAGGTCACTCCTGTTATGTAAAACTTTCCACAAGGTGCAACAAAATTTAATTTTTTTTATAAGTAGTGGATGTGGAGGCACAGCGACTTGCATTGGTGTTTCTGAAACTTTACATAGAAAATATTATTTTATTTATTTATTTTATTTTACATTTGTTGACCGGGCTAGTCTAGCTGGATATATTTCCATTTTCAGTAGAGGCCCGGGGAGAAAAGCTCCACATAAAACATAAACAATGAGACATAAACAATGAGACATATTGTTAATAAACACATTGAGTATAAATAAGAAAAAAAAAAAGTAGTAATAAAAGTAATAATAATTAAACCTGGTGATAAAGTTAAAAAATAAAAATTAAGGCACACATCAAAAAGTTGTGACTAGTTTTAGTTTAGTTTTAATATTTCCAACGTTACGTCAAATCCCATTTTCTTTGACTCACTTCAAACAAAGCTGCATTTAAACAGAACATTTTCATAATATTAACTCAGAAAACCACAACATATGTGCCTTTCCCAACATAGTGCCAGAAGTGCCTCTTTGGTTTGATATGATTGAATTCTATTGTGCACATTTTTGTTGTACATTAGTGCTTTTAACCTGAGCGACAGTAGTAAATAAACATTCTCTAAAGAGAACAAGCAAAAGATGTACATTACTTTGGAGACAGCAGGGTTGCCCCCTGTCCTAGTTTGCACAAAACACTCACTGTTTGATTTTAAATTGCTTGCCCTATCCCTCCTGGAGGGATAGGAGCTAGTTAAAAAGGAAATGCCCCAGATTCCATACTTTCAAATTAGATATCCCTCAGTTAAAAAAAAACAAAACAATTTTCAGCATTCAGAGCCAAAACTAATTCACATTGTGAGTCACTAATTTTGCACCCTGTCACTGACAAAGTTTCTCCTGTACAAGTTAATTGCCTGTGCTACTGCTCATTTTCCTTTGGAGAAGAAGTCCTATGTACCGAGTCCTTCAGTTCATCACTGGATTTGCATGTTGACTGCTGTCTGTTAAGTCAAGCTGCAAAGATACAGCAAGTTGTTGGCTTGAAGTACAGTTGGAGTGGTACCACAGTTTGATGAGAGATCTATAAAGTGGCCATGAACAGTAGTCTCTTTAAGTAAGAGGCTGAGTGAATTTGAACTACAATGCAAAGAGGAAGTAAGGGAGAAAGTAAGAGGTAGTTTGTAAAGCATCTACCAGAAGCAACATTTACATTAAATCGAGCTTTTATCTGTACGTTGTAGCCTCAGTTTGAAAGGATTGCTTTACAGCTTTGTAAATTGCTTTCCCAGTCATTCCAAATCACATCAGGAGATGGGAGCGTGGTTGTAGTGGGTTTGCCATTGTGTCTTTACTTGATTCCATGGAGGAAGCCTGGGTGATGGCAGGCCTTAAAGAGGACCCTGCTGAAGGACATTTTGTTCTTATTTGGAGGAACTGGAGCCTGGCCATAGACTGGTCAGTGACTAGCAATTTAAGACTAACTTGACTAGTGGCCTGCATTCTGCATTTCTGTAAGTCATTGGGATTTGAATACAGGATTTGTTTGCCGGCAGGTTATCTTCTTCTTCTTGTCATCAGCAGTGGTATGGCACCTTTAAACTGACTGTATGATCCAGATTCAGACAGTTCCTTGTAAGATTAACTGTATTCATTTAATAAGATGTGGAAATTCTAATTATCTAAACAAAAAACTGGAACATTATGTAGATTGGCACATAAGGATAGATTCTTCCCCAATCGAACTGTACAGGCTGTTTCTAGAAAAAAAAAGACCTAAATTAACTTTTCAGTGTGTGAGAGAATTAATATATCGTTGGGGAATAAAATATTAAAAATTTTAATGTTAAAAAGCTGTAGTCAATAATGATATGTTTATTTTTTTTTACATCAACTCAGAGTCACTTTAGGTAAAAGATTCTAACTGTGGGTCCAGAATAATGTTGGAACATACAAGTCACTATGAATATAGTATTACATGGTAGATTTAACATGGGGTACATTGAAATATATCCGAGAAAGTCAGGTAAATTTAATATAGGTAAAATAAAGGAATCTGGGTAAATTCTAAGGCTAAAGATGTAATATCTCAGTACATAGAATGATGAGCACAAATGCATCTCTTAGAGAATGTCGTAGAACATTTGAAAGAGACCAAGACTGACATTAATGAAATATTGTATACTACACCTGGGATCTTATAAAGTTCATAGGTGTTTACTAGGCTAACGACCACAAGGGCCATTTTAAGCCTAGCCATGCATCCCAAATCTCTGATAAGTTCCGATACCCTTGATAAGATTAAGCAGGGGTTGGGAGATGAAACTTTTACAAGCACAGGCCTGGGAGATGAACCATTTACAGGTTACTTGTGTTCATTAGCGACACAGGTGTCAAACTAGGGATGGATTTCCTTCAAACTAGGGATGGATTTCCTTTTCCTCATCTAGTTGTCCAGGTTACACTTGAATTAGGTTAGGGAGGAACTCTCTCTGGACCTGCTCCGCAACCATGTAAAGCAAAGGGGTTGTCTCTGGGATACATACCTGTCTCTCTCGCAGGTCCTATTTATATCACAGGCAAGGGTTAAGTCTTTAGAACAGGTAATTCTTGTACTGTTTGTTTGTGGATATGCAGGAGGTCCATCAGAGTGGGGTCTGATAATGCCCTTTATGTCAGGCATAGATCTCCCCTAAATGGCATGTAGGAGATGGAATACAGGGATAGAGCCTTGAGGCAGTCTTTATAGGACATTTTACTTGCTCCTTGTATTCTTTTAGTGAGGAACATGTGTGGATATTGCAATTACTGGATATGCCTGGTTAGGTACATTGTACTCGGTGATAGATCTAATGAATGTCAATACAGTGGGACAATGACTTCCTTGGACCTAGATGCCATACCTTTGTTTATACGTTGCGCAACATAGGACAATTTCCTCAATACTGTAGACTTATGATGGTCAAAGGCTAGATTACTGTCTGTGTGTGTCCCCTAAGTCCCTGACTACTAGATCATCTCTAAGGGGTGTGTTGTCAATGTGATGGTTACCAGGGGTGGATGACTTCCCGAAGGACACTGTTATGCATTTCTAGGCATTTAATTTAATCTATGGCTGTGACAGTGGTTGTTTGTCTGTGTCAGCCCTTCGTGGAGAACATTTGTGTCAGTGTGAGATTCAGTGACAGCTCCTGATTTGCAATCCTCTCCAAATTTAGTTAGCCAAAGACCATTGACAGTGGCCCTGACTTCAGAGAAGTAAATGCCAAAAAGGAGCAGTCCAAGGACTGATATCTAAGAGACTCCACTTGTGACTACCCTTTTTGTAGGTTGGATTCCCCAATTCTAACTTCCTGGGTCCTGTCTGTGAGCCATTTGGCTATCTATCCACCAGGTGACATATGACTTTGTACCTAACCTCTTGAGTTCATTAACAGTGCCCGAGTGGGGTATTGTGTCAAATGCCTTGGCCAGGTCAAGGTAGGCAGTGTGAGTCATTCTGCCCTCATCCATTGCTTTGGTGACCTTCTCAAAGAAGTCCTCCAGGTTAAGTAGGCATGACCTGCCCATGACAAAACCAAACTGGGTTGGTTCCAGTATCTGGAGGTTTACTCTATCATTATTGATCATTTCCATGATAATTTTTCCATAGTTTTGCATATAAGACTAGTGAGACTTATGGGTCTGTAGTTTCCATGGTCTGCAGATGGCCCACCTTTGTGCAAAGGGATGACTGTTGCTGTTCTCTATTCATGAGGCACAGATCCTATTTGGAGGCTACAGTTAAATAGCAGTTCCAGATGTCCTGATAGGTCATGTTTCATGCTGTTTAGAAGGCATCCTGGGATATTGTCTGGGCCCATTGCTGCACTGTTCTTGGCCTTAGGGAGAGCATTAAGGACCTGTTCCCTAGTGATAGGGGGAGTTATATTTTTTGGTATTTCTTGAGGGAAGGTTGAAGGGGGGGCGATACAGTTGGAACTGAATTTATCGGCCAGTACATTTGCTATATCTTTTGGCTCAGTATAGGTGGTGGAATTTGCAATGAGCTCTGCAGACAATTGTGTATTGCCTTTGAGGTCGCAGACATAGCTAAATAATGCGTTGTGGTTGTCCTTGGTCTGGGATGTCAAATTTTCCTCAGATTTGGCTTGTCCTTTAAGTTGTTTGTTTAATTTGAGAGTGGTGTTGTCCTGCTGGGTGCTGTACCTCCTAATTTTTGCTGTGATTTTCTTCCATTTGATGTACATCCTATTGATTTTGTGATTCCACCAGGATGCCTTGTTTTTTGAGTTAGTTCTGTACTACTTAGTGAGTACAGCTTCCTCTGTGCTGTTAACATTCTTGTATAGGGTTTCTGTGAACAGTTTTGCATAGGCAGCAGTATTCTAGAGGTTTATGGGGGCTTGAAATTTTGCCAGGTTATCACGTAATAGCAAGAAGTTAGCCATGGAGTAGTTCCTGAATATTTCAGGTTTAGCTGGGGGACCAGGTTTTATTTTTACTTCAAAGGAGACAATTTTGTGGTCTGACCTTACCAGGGAAAACATTACACTAGGGGTTGTGCAGTACTCTCCCATATTAATGAGGACCAGATCCAGTATGGTTGCACCCCTTGTTGGTGTATTGACAGTCTGGTCCAGGGAGTTTGTGTTTACAAAATTTAGGAATCTCTGTGCCTGTATGTGTGGTGTCATATAGATTTCCCAGTTAATAGTGGGATAATTAAAGTCGCCCATGAATATGGTATTGGTTTGGATGGTGAGTATTTCCAATATTTCCAATAATTTTTAATACATGGTATGGGTTTCCTGGGTTATAGAGGGTGACCTATAGCTTGCAAGAAAGTGGTATTGGATTTTGCCTATGGTGATTTGAATATGGCGCAGCTGAAGTGCATTGTCTGTTTGACTAGCCTTGAGGTATATTTATTTTTGATGTAAATCAAGACACCTCCACCTTTAGTCCCTGTCTGTGTAGTAGCTGGTCTAAATGTCTGGAAGGCATTATAACCTTGCACTGTCTGTGTGCTCTCCACGGCTTTAAACCATGTCTCAGTGATGCACAGATGTTAGCATTCTCTAGGGTGAAGAGAGCTTCTAGGAAGTGGAATGAATTTTTTTGTTTAGACTCCTAGCATTGAGCAGTAATACCTTTAGATTTTCTTGGTTTTGATTTGCAATGTTGGAACTACTTTCGGTTTGCATTGCCTAAAAAAGGCACTAAGGGAGAAGACAACGTTTTAGCTAATATTTAAAGGCCTAGATGGGAAGTGTAGACCATCCCTGGCAAAGCAACATGGTCTGTTGACCATTTCCTTCCGTGTTAATAAATATTGCAACCCCTTAGAATGATGCCAGAAGCTAAGCCAATTTTTAAAGTCATATTTTTTTTCATACTGTGGCATCATCCTTGGAGAAGATAACATGCTGCTCTTTGCTAGGTTCATACCATCCTGGGATTCACTTTCTGAGAGATCCATGATGTCTCTCTCCAGATAGTCTAGGGAGGTGCATCTAAGGTCATTTACAACCACACAGACTATGACTGAGTCATACTGGTACTCGTGGTCCAATGACCTGAGTGTGTGTGTAATGTGGTGCATCCTAGCCCCTGTTAAGCAACTGACCTTGACTTTCTTCTTACTCAGCCTGGTGAGAGGGACATCAGTGTGTCTCACGATGGACTCTCCAATGATCAGAATGTTGGATTGTGTGGTGGCTTGCCTTATGGGCTTAGAAGTAGAGGCTCCATGACATGTGGGTCTATTTGTTGATGTGGGTGTTGTTTTGAAAGAGTGCATTTGGGGCTGCTGTGAGGGTATTTGTCATGTATACTTCATCTAGGAAGTCTTTGGGGCTTAGGAAGGTTACACTTAAGTGCTTAACCATATGTGGGTATATATGTCTGCTTTGAATTGTGTTTGATGGGTGCAGCATGTGTATTATTGACAACCTTACTGACATTAGGAGAACTTTTATATGCGAGCTTTGCCTGCAGTGAGATTGTGTAAATACATCTCTCACATGCCATATCAGTTGTTAACTGGTTATTAATAAACGTGAGGCAATTTCTACATTGCCCCAGGATGCCTAAATCCACCAAGTTGCTAACGGAGACAGTGGGGAAAGTTCATATCCAGGACAACAGACCCTTTTTTGATTAGACAGTTGGAGTGAGAATATAAATATAAAGTAGAGTCAGAACTGACCGGTTTGCATCTCAGGGACAGTGCTTGTCACTGCAGTTGCATTGCATAACATCTAAAGTTGGCTGTCTTGTCTTGTGTCTCCTGAATCAAAGAGCCAACTCTGCTACTACTGTATGTCTGTCTGTCACACTTATCTCATCAGCAGAAAGGTGTGCTACTTACCTTTCTGTGGGTAATCTACATAATGCTAGCCTCAGCTGAAGGTTATGGTAACTGGATGCTTACTCTGCTGGCACAGGGAGGAGGTGGTAAGATGTCAGAAATCACAATTTTTCCTAAAATTAAATTGTGAATTTATAATGACTGCATACCAACACAATTTCTGCAGTGCAGGTTACCACACTGATGTGTAGTAGTGCGAGAAATGCAGCCTTCCATTAATCAGAGGATATCTGTTACTCATTACTATACTAGGGACATTTGAGAAATGTGAGCATATCTTAGCCAACATAGTAATTTTTTTCTTTTTTTTTTCCTGTTGTAAACATACTTTCTATGAGCATTTTTAATGCTCCGGTCTTTAAAGCAAATTAGTAGTGGAGACCTTAGAGTAGTACTTGTTGTTTCTTTCGGCTTTTCCCGGTTAGGTGTCACCACAGCGGAACTCCGGTCCGCTAATGACTGGTAGTTGATTTTTACGTGCCGAGTTACCAGCCCTGATGCCTTCAACGAAGGTACGCCCATTCACGCATGTCTCCATGCAGAAGACGCTCTAGCTGAGAATCGAACCGGACAGCGTCTTACTGTGAGGCGACAATGCTACCGCAGCACCACCACCGCGGAGACCTTAGAACTTTAGGCCAAATACCTAAGCTGAAAGTCCTGCATTTATGAGATGTGAAAGTACAGAAAAATGAGATAGTGAAAATATAATTCATACAGTTATTTTTGTAGCTGACGGGCTTTTACTGACATCACCTAAGCCTGCTATAACTTTGCATGGAACAAGCAGCCACAGGTTGAGCCTCTCCATCTGTCCACTATTCTGGTTTCTCTGTGGTGCAGAAACTTTAAAAGGAGCCTGTATGTTGACTGTGCTAATGTGTAATATGAGTCTGTCTGTTAATGTTCTGCACTATTAGACTATATGTAGTTTTATTGCCTTTGTATATGATTAATCTCTGAAGAGGATTCTGGGTGAATCGATGCATACTATTTAATTATCTCAGATAAAAAATTGATTCAGAAACTTCATTCTAAATTTACTGGATCATTTTGTGTGTGTAGCATTTTGCACATTCATGATGGATTTGTTGCTCTTGGCAATTGTCAGTTTGTGGGGAGTAGGGCATCTGAAATTATTGTAGCCACTATAATTTGATCTTAATTTACTGGAAGCTGTTGTGTGTATTTTAAACATTAAACACTAAGCCTGCTTGGATATAACTTCTTTTGTGAAAGGAAGGTAAGAAAGACTGAATTTGTTCCTTAATCATGATTTTTATTCAGACCATCTTTGAATCAGATATACAACCAAAAGGTAAGAAAGGCCAATGTAAGAAGAATGAGAACCTGATCAGAGGGGGGCCCTCAAGTCCCCAAAAGAAAGCAGCTATAACTTGCCCTTACTACTCCCTCCCCCTACACACCTGAACCTACCCCAGCCTACTTTCTATCCTAACATATCTCCTCCTTCCTTCAACTGACAAAGAATATAGGTCCGCCTAGCTGTATCTGTACAATTGCAGAAAAAAATTGCACAAGGCAAATGGGTCCTCCAGATTTTGTCTCAGGAACACATGCTTCATTTATCAGAAAAGCCGAAGCTCCTAGTTATTCCACCAGTTCCCAAGAGGCAAAGACACTTAGTAAGACATGGGTCCAAGGGCTGAACTGAATTTGTGAAAGCTTCCTTAGTGGCCATCAGCCCTTTCCTACTTGAGATTGTCACCACCTCTCCTAGGAAGAGGGTATTTCTTTTGCACTTAAAGAAAGCCTTTGCCTTCCTTGTTCTTAAAAAGGTTGGCTTTACTCTGACAGTCTCTATAATTACTGACTGATATTGAATCTTCCCTTTTATTGGCAAAGTTTTTGAGAGAGTGGTTTACATCAGCTGAAGTCATACTTGAGGAGTTGTGACGTCTGTGTTCCATTTCAGTCTAGATTTAGGGAAAGGCACAGCACTGAGACAGCTCTTATTAGAAACTGTTTGAGTACTGCGTGATTAGTGAGCACTATTCAGTTTTGCTCCTTATTAATCTGTCCTTGGCTTTTGATTTAATGTCCATGCTGTTTTATTGGACCATTTGGAGCACTACTGTGGTATATCTGGAGGACTTCTGGATTGGTTTTCCTCTGACCTTTCTAGACACACCCAGGGGGTGGTGTCTGGGATAAACTCCTCCTCCCACCTCCTTGTTTGTGGGCTTCTCAGGGTTCTGTCTTGATCCTCTGTTGTTCACCATTTACTTATTGCTGCTAGGGGTTATTATCTGTGTCCTTGCTAAGTTGATGATGCAGCTGTACCTCTTGTTCCCTTAGGAGTCTATGGCTGCTCTTAATTATCGAGCTCTGGATCTGAAACTCCTCCATAAGTGGATGGTTAGTAACAGGCTTAAGTGTAATGCTTCTAAGACTGCAGCCATCATAGTGCATAACTACTATTAGGGACTGTTCTCTAATAAATTTGTCCACAGAGTTTTCTTACTGTGAGTATAAACTACCTTGTATGTCCAAGGCATGAGATATTGGTGTAACCATTGACGTAGTAATGCTAAAGGACCATATCTCATTGACAGTCAAGTAATCATGTTTCCATCTGCAAAATCTCACCCTGATTAAGCAGCTTCTGACAGATCCACTGTGGTGCATGTGCTGATTTTCTTCTGTCTTGAAAACTGCAGTACTTTGTATGTATGCCAGATTCAGGAATTGCATGCCTACAACTGGTGCAAAACTACAGCTCTGTTACTGACTTGGGGTCTCTAGGTACCACCAAATTACACTGATTTTTTGCAGAGGTTGCATGATCTGCCAAACAAACAGCAGATTATGTACAAGATCCTTGTTCTGATGTGCTTGGGGTGGATGTATGCCATAGAGAGCTGTCTACATGATGCTCTATCCAAGTTTAGGCCTTCTCGAACTCCCTGCCTGACACGCAAAATCTTCTCTTTTTTGCATTTTGTAACCTGGAGTCCTCTGGCTATTGAATCTTTAGTCATCTTCCTAGCTCGATCTAAGACTGTCCGACTCTAGGTGGCTTCAAGCGTGGACTAAAGACAGGTTTGTTCAAATTAGCGTATGCTTGACAAGTTATTTTTTTTCTGTCATTAATTTTATGTTTAGAATGTCCTTATGTCAGTTTTACAAGAATTTATCATACATTTTTATTATGTTTTACCAGGTCCAAGTCATGTTATTGAAAAATAATATTTTGAAAGTCATAATACTTAATGTACAGTGTTGAAATGTTAAAATGCTTAAATCAAAGTACCTGCTGCCATATTGTTGTTTGTAACTTATTTTACTTTCTTTGTAAATGTTTTATGTATGTGCATTTTAATAAAAAAGTATTAAGAAATACCTACTCCTCTACATGGGTATAAAGCTGTCTTTCATTCATTTGTCTGACATTTATTTTGGATAAAAGCGCTTAATAAATGTCTGTGGAGTGGTACTTGTGCTGAACTGTTGCTTTCTGCATCATTCTGTGTCAAGAAAAGACATCATGACTTTGAGGCCCATCTTAGACCTGTCAAGGCTAAGCGTGTTTCTAAAAGTAGCAAAATGCAAGATGGTAACCTTTTCAAGCCTTTCCGTCTCCTCTCTTTCCATAAGCCTTCATGGTTACCTTACTCATAGCCAGAGAAGGCAGGAGTTTTCTGATATTTGAAGTGGAGGAGGGGGTTCAGTACCATTTAATTTCCTTCATTTTGATGTATTCACTCCTGCCAGGGTGTGCACAAAATGCCTAGCTCCAGTAATTGTCTTCTCCAGGACCAAGGATGTCTAAATTTACCCATTTCTGGATGACTGGCTAGTTCAGGCACCAACTCTAGAAGAGGTACTGAGGGCACTACAGTTCACCCTGGCTTGCTTCCTGAATCTGTCAAAGCCATGCCTGTTACCCATAAGACAAGTACTGCTCCTGGGAGCCCAGCTGGGAATCATTTACCAGAGGTCTTGCCTTCCTTGAGAAAAAAATCTTAACCCCTGACTAATTTCCTCACATATGCATTATGGCAAAACCAAATTACTGCAAGAGAGTTTCTCAGGACACTGGTTTATATGGCTTATTTAGATGTTCTTCTTGTTTCACTGTTGCAGTCATTACATTCAGGGTAATCTGCTGGCAGGTTGCCCTCAGTCGGCCTGATTAACAAAGTCTTGGGTCCTGCGTCGGTTGCTGTCCCTTCTTCCATGACATCAGGGGTATAAAACATGCAGCCAATGCCATTACTTCAGTCTTTCCTGCTGTGCGGTGCCTGAAGCAGAAGCAGTTCTCCGACTCCTGAAATTTTCATTTTTGAGTTTCAGAACCGAAGTCTTAAGTACCCCATTGGGGAAACTTTTTCTTGCTCCTTACCGATGTCAGTAAAAGTTAATAATTGTATTACTTATGGGAAGCAAATACCTCATAAGGATTTCCATTTGTACTGTATTCCTTGCCTAGGCCCTGACCACGACGTATATGTTGCCGGTTCTGTGCTTTATTTAATCAGCGCACTATCCGTTGTTGGTACATTTTTGCTTCTGAATATTTTGGATCATGATTTAATTATCCAGAAATGACGTCTGTTAGCAATCCGACTACCAGAATACCTAAAAAATGCAAAGAAAAAGACAGAGACAGGCCGTTGAGGTCCAAAACTGCCAACAATGCTTCTCCCAAGCCAGTCGCCAGTTTGCCGGTACTCAGTGAGGCGCTTTCACCAGCCCCTGATACCTGTTGCTTCTGATTTGCAGGCCTCTACTGAGACCCATTCAGAGTCCGGTATGCCACGAGATGCTTCAGTTATGGAACCCGCGGATATCTCTACCTTGGATGGGTCCGGAGCCACTGTGCAGGCACCGGCTTCTGAGGGTGTATTCAGGCCTACAGGTTTGTATATTAAACCGACACCATCTTCAATAATAAGGCCAAAATCTCGATTAATGTCGAAAACACCAACGCCCATGGCCACATGTGCAGGCCCCTATGCCTAAAAAACAAATTATCAAAATGGCTGAAGATTTAATTACTCTAATCAGGGGTAGCCAAACCCCCCCCCCCTCAAAGATGCCTAGGGCTGAAATTGACTATGAATCTTCTGAACAGAATTCTGTTTCTTCTGTCTCTTCTAATGAACAGGATTTGTCTATACCTACTTATGAGGACTCTGATGCAGAGGATTACATTCCTTCTGCTTCTCCCCCTGAGGATTTTTCTTTTGGGAAAACTTTACATACCTTAAGGGAACATTTTCACTGGGAAAGTCAGGATTTTTCTGAATCTAAAAAGAGGCTTAGGGATTTTCTTCTTCTTCCTCAGCATAGGCCTTTGGCTATACCTCCTGTTCTAGACATTGTTGATGTGTTTTTAGAATCTAGTATGGCTCCTGATTCTCTGCCTCCAGCTCCTTGTAAGCCAGACAGATACTACAGGGTTCCTGACTCCCACAAATTCCTTTTCAAAAATCCTGTTGCGGATCCTGAATCTATTTCTCAGGGCCCCAAGGGCATTAAGGCTTCTACTGCTAAAAATCCTACCCCTTCTGATAAAGATTCCAGGGCGCTTGATAGATGGGGTAAGAAGGTCTGTACTTCTGCAACCTTGGCAATCAGGGCTTTAAACTGTCAATTCTATGTGCTAAAATATCAGCAGCATATCATGGGACTACTTAAACAGAAAATGATGATGATTTCTGACTGTGTGTAAAATAAAGATTTACAGGATTTATTGCATTCAGCTGAACAAGTTGGAAAACATACTTTGCAATGTGGTTTTGATTCTTTGGAGGCCTCTTGCAGGGCTGCTGTAACTGGGTCTGTGCTTAGAAGGCATACTTGGCTCAAAGAGCAATCTCTGCCTGATCATGTTAAAGCAAAATTGTTGGATGCTCCTTTGCAACAGGACTGTCTCTTTGGTAATAAGGCTGAAGAAGTTCTAAAAAAGATGGAAGATAAAGCTAAATCTATGCAAACTGTGAAATATTTCTTACAAGTGCAACCTCCAAGATTTAGTAGGCACTGGCCTACTAAGAACTGGTCCTTTCCAGAGCCACTAAAGTCAAACCCAGACATTCCAAAGGCACCCGGTTTCAGTCCCAAGGGACGTTCAGAACTAAGCAATGGGGTGCCTCCTCTTCCAAATCTGGAAACAAGAAGAAACCTCCCTATGGTAAGCAGTCTCAATGACTTTCCTCTTGAGATACCAATCACTTGCCTTTTAGCTGCCCCTTTGGTGGGAAAACTGGCTCTTCATGCAAAAAACTGGCAACTTATAACCCAGGACAAATGGGTTTTAAATATAGTATCCCAGGGATACAGATTTCATTTTCACATGTTGCCAACTTCAAATGGATGGCCAGACCTGCCCCCAAATCAGTGGGCAGAGGCCCAGAAACAAGTACTTTCCCTCTTAAACATGGGGGCTATTCATCTAGTACCAGAAGAGGAAAAGGGACAAGGTTTCTATTCCAGACTTTTCCTGGTACCCAGAAAAGACAAATCATGGTGTCCAATTCTTGATCTGTCTCCTCTTAAACACCTTTCTGGACATTCCAAAATTTAAGATGCTGACTCTTCTCCGGTTACTTCCTATGCTAGGCAAAGATGCCTGGTTGGCAACTCTAGATTTAAAAGAGGCTTACCTACATTTCCCAGTCAGGGAATCTTGCAGAAGATACCTCTACTTCAAAGCAGACTACTTGCATTATCAGTTCTCTGCACTGCCCTTTGGCTTATCTACTGTGCCCAGGGTCTTTACAAAGTACCTGGCTCCAGTGATTGCATTTTGCAGGCAAAGAAATATTCAAATATATCCATACCTGGACAATTGTCTCATTTAGGCAAAAAACAAGGCCATTCTTCTAAAACATCTGGCGTTTATAAAAAGGGTTCTAACTTGTCTAGGATACACATAAACAAAAAGAAATCACAACTGGTACCCTCTCAAAAAATTACATTCCTGGGTGCAAGCTTGAATACAACTGCCCAGATGGCTTTCCTTATACCAGAAAAGCAACTTCATTTGGCGACTTACTTCAAACAGGTGGCCACAAAAACCCTGCTATCTGCAAGACAAATACTGCAAGCCTTGGGGTTCATGGCCTCCTGCATTCTTCTAATTCCATATGCAAGACTGCATATGAGGAAACTTCATTGGTAGTTAAAAAGTTTTTGGAGTCAACATTGTCACAGCCTGGAAACAATGATTCCTATCATTCCTTGCCTGCAACTAGAGTTCCTATGGTGGGCAGAGGCCTGCCACCAAAACAAGAGACTGTCATTTACACTACCCCCTGCCGCCCAAACCCTAACTACAGACGCATCAGACTATGCATGGGGGGCTCATCTGGCAGGGAAGTGCATTCAGGGCAAATGGAGCCCAAATCAAATGCACCTTCATAGCAATCAAAAAGAAATGCTAGCTGTACAGAATGCACTGACGGCCTTCAAGGACTGCCTTCATCCAGGACAACTATTGGTAAAGACGGACAACACCACAGTTATGTGGTACATAAACAAGCAGGGAGGTACACATCCCTACCCACTCTGCAGACTAGCCATGGCATTGTGGAACACGGCCTTGAGCTATCAAGTACAACTGCAAGCTCAATTCCTGCCAGGACAGCTGAATATTTTGGCAGACGAACTAAGCAGAAATCTCATGGACCCACACGAATGGAAACTGGAACCATGGATTTTCAACATGTTGACATGCAAATGGGGGAGCCCAGACATAGATCTTTTTGCCTCACCCCAGAACTACCAGTTGGACAAATTTTGCACAAGAACTCCTCACAAAGAAGCCTGAAAAGTGGATGCTCTGTCTTTCAGCTTGGAAAACCTATCACTCTGTGCCTTTCCCCCTCTGCCTCTCCTCTCCAAAGTTCTGCTAAAAGTCAAGTAGGACAAACCAAAAATGATTTTGATTGCTCCAGACTGGTCTTGCTAACACTGGTACCCACTCCTACGCAGTTTGTCTCAAATCTCCCCATGGCACCTGCCTCAGACACCTTCATTACTGTCTCAGCAGAACAACCAAATTTTGCACCCTCCGCTCCAAATTTTGAATCTTGCAGCTTGGCTAATCACTTAAATTCCCCCTTAGCATCCCTCAGCAAACCTGTGATGGATGTCATTTTGGAGGCGAGAAGACCTAGTACTAGAAAATCTTATGCCGACAAATGGAAAAGATTCTTTGCCTGGAATCAATCTCAAGGGATAAGCACAGCAGTGCCCAACGAACCTCATATTTTGCAATACTTAACTGAGATGCTTCACAAGGGCCTGTCTTTTTCTTCCATAAAGATCCATGCCTCACCCATTTCAGCTCATTACAACACAGAACCTCCCCTCTTCTCTCATCCTCTGCTAAAGCAGTATCTCAGAGGGGCCAAAAACTTGAGACCACCCAAGAGAGCTCCAACCCCTACTTGGGACCTTAACTTTGTATTGGAGAAACTCACTCTCTCTCCTTTCGAGCCAGCTGCTACTGCAGGCTTAAAATTTCTCTCCTGGAAAACAGCCTTCCTTTTAGCAATCACTTCGGCTAGAAGGATTTCTGAATTACAGGCCCTTATGGCAGTGGAGCCTTTCATAATTTTTTATTCGGACACGGTGTCGCTCAGGAGCAACCCATCCTTCATGCCCAAGGTGTTATCCAGTGTGGCTCTCTTAATCAGACCATTCATTTACCAACTTTCTTTCCCAATCCACAGAACAAGGGGGAGCGGATTCTGCATTCATTGGATGGACACAGACAACTTAGATTTTACTTGGACAGGACTAAATCTCAAAGAAAATCTGAACAACTGCTGGTAGCATTTGCTGCAGGGGCAGAGGGAAAGGCTATTTCTAAGCCATTGTATTCATTTCTGCTATAAGCACCATGGAAAACCTATCCACCAGGGGATCAGATCCCATTCCACCAGGGCTGCATCTACTTCTACAGCCTTTCTCAGAGGTGTTCCTACAAAGGATATCCTAGAAGCTGCTACCTGGAGTTCAGTTCATACTTTCACCAAACATCATCATTTACCAGTTTTCTCTAAATCCAGAGCTGGCTTTGCCACTGCTGTTTTGCAGGGCCTTATAGCCGGTCCTAATGCTGTATAAATCCATCCTCCCAACCATAGCTTTGGGAATCTACCCAAATGTAATGACTGCAACAGTGAAACATGAAGAACATAGTACAGTTGTGTACACTTCCCATAAATGTAGATGTTAGATTGTATTCACTGTTGCAGTCTTGGTTACTCTCCCTCCAGCCCCCTGTTTTTTCTCTTACTATGCCTCTACTTTCTTTTACTACACTTTTTAAAAGCCTTTTTGGTGCATTTGCTGTTGTTTGGAGGTATCTTTTTTTTGTGTTTTAAATTATTTATATATATATATATATATATATATATATATATATATATATATATATATATTGCTCCCCGTTTGGGGGGGCACCTGACATCTGTGGCAAGAAAAACTGATGTAATGGCATCGGCTGCATGTTTTATACCCCTGATGACCTGACGTCATGGAAGAAGGGACAGCGACCGATGCAGGACCCAAGACTTTGTTAATCAGGCCGACTGAGGGCAACCTGCCAGCAAATTACCCCAAATGTAATGACTGCAACAGTGAATGCACTCGAACATCTACATTTATGGTAAGTGTACACAACTGTACTTTTCCGATGGTCCCTGTAACATGATTACATGAGAAAATGTCAGTGGTATATCAGAATCAGACGGTGACAGAATGCCCACATCTTGCAGCATCTCATCTTGTATCAAGAAAGAGCTCTAATGGTGAATACAGTAGATGAACCTCAGTCAGAGTTTCCCATTCAGGCTAGGCCCATACACCCAAATGCTTGCAAAAGATTCCTCTGGTACTGCCAGGGATCCAGTCATTTGATCTAAGGATACAGGGAGTTGGGGACAAAGGCCAGAGAAATTATTGCACCAATACTAACCATCAGCTTTTCAGACGTGTTTTGAAATCAGAGGTCCTCCACATCTTCACAGGCAGTAGCACAGGATGTGGAGCATCTGCAGACTGAGGGGAAATCGGTCATGCCTCCTTTTCATGTGGGCTTTGAAAATATAGAATTTTGTGGATTAGGAGTCAGTAATGACCCTCGGGGTATCCTTTATTCCTTCTTTGGAAAAGTATCTTGCAGACCAGCTGAGTAAGGCAGAGGTGGATCCTCACAAATAAATGTTGCACAAGGATGTCTTTCTGGACCTGGTCCACGGTAAGGGTAGTAAGGGTGACTGCTTGGATGATTTAACTCCCATTCCCTTTAGAGACATGCTTTCCCAGTGCAGACTGACTATCTTGAGAAAAGCTAGAAAAACAAATATGTGGAAATCATACTTAAATGAATGGAAGATATTCTTCGGTGCCAAAGGATGGTTGAAGACTCCTTACAGACCATGGTGTTCATGATCCTCAAAAACACATCAAGCCTTTAAAATCCTGGTTGTTTCTTGCCTTTGTGAGTATATATAACTATGCAATTCCAGCCTTGTGATCCCTTCACTCTATTTCTTCTTGACAGTAAACAGTTCTTGAAAGATGTCCTGAATCTAAGAGTCCCTACCCTACCATGAGACCTAACCATTTCTACAAGAAGCTGACATTATCACCCCCCCAAACCATCTGCTTTGCATCCTCGATGTTGCTGACTTGAAAACCCTCTTCTTAGTGGCTTTCACTTTGGCTGTCGTGTGTAAAGAACCTCTTCTGGTCTGCCACAGGGATATGGTCATTAAACACACCAGCCTTTCTTTCGTGCCCAAAGTAGTAATAGAGCTATCCCTGAATTAGGCAGTTCCTTTCCCAGTGTTCTTTCCAATGTAGTAGAACAGAGGGGAAGAGGATTCTTTACTCCTTGCATATGCACAAGCAATCGACATTTTACTTTGTTGGAACAAAAGACAGCAGAAAAAAACATAGTTAACTATGTCCTTTACTAAGGGTAGGGAAGGAAGTCATGTCTCCAGTCAGTATCTAAATGGCTAGATAGCTTTGTATTTGTTGCTTCTACTCCATTTGTGACAGCAATAACAATGGAAGAAATATCATCCTACAAATATACACCCCCCCCATTTTGTGATATGGATTTGAACCAAAAAACTAAAACTAAAAATAGTGGATTAATGACAGATTTTTTTTTGCAGTTTTCCATTGCCAATTTGTCTGGATACGGGTACTATAAAAATATTAGTAGTAATAATTGGCTAATTATGCAGGGTAACCAAGATTCCTATAAAATAATAGGAACAGTCCCAGGTAATGATATAAGAAAAGTAAAACTTGAGAGTTTTTTGAGAAAGATGAAAATTAATATGGGCAGATAGACCATTGCAAGTTTGATAAAGGCATTTATAAATGTAGAAAATGCAAAATGTGTAGATGTAGTCATGAATGAAAACAATTTTTATTGAATCGTGCAGAATTTACTGTAATATTAAAGAAAAGATGTGATTGCAATTGGGAGGGTGACCTAATGGTTAAGGTGTTTGCCTTGCAAACACAAGGTGCAAGGTTTGAGTCTCACAAGGGATAATTGGTTAGGCTTACAATGGCTCGCAAGGGCAATGAACAAATGTGATTTATTTAGCTTTTTGTGCATTGTACCAGGGGTTCTATGTGAGTAAAACCACAAGACACCTGGCAAACAGAATAAGAGCATATTGCAGTAATAAAAAATAAGGATAAGCATAAATTTAGATGTGAAGATTTTTTTAATCAAAAATAAGGATAAGCATAAGTTTAGATGTGAAGATTTTTTGAAAGTTTTATTTTCTAGTTCTTGAACAAATGAATGATTTTATTGGTGATGAAAATAACTTATTAGAAGTTAAAAACTCAAATGGCAATTAAAATTGGCCACTGATGTATTCCAAGGAATTAATGAAAATTTGAATATTGAATGTATTTTGAATTGGATGTGAAAAGAAGTGATGTCATAAGTTAATTGTTTAATTGATGAATTATTTGTTTTACACTATTTAAGTGGAAGATTTTAGTAGGGTTAATTGATTTCTGATGAAGTTCTGTAAATAAAGGAGAACAAAACTGCTAAATACCTTGTGACTGGCTTTTTTTTTCTTATTTTATGGAAGGTTTTTGGTTCATTATGTATGTGTAAACATTTTTAAATATTTTATATGCATACATATCTATATAAATGTCGGTGTGTATATCTAGATACATGTGCTCATGTGTGTGTATGGGTACGTGTCACTTCACCTAAAACCCATTTCACCCAAACTCATTTCACTGAGACCAAATCACCTAAATTTCATTTCACCTAAAACTCATTTCACTGACAAGTAGTACAATAAGGCAAGTCAAATGTATATGTCCTTTTCCCCACTGTAGTGCGATCCTAGATTTAGTAGCCCCCCACTTATTTTGGTTTTATGTTGTCTGGTTTTGTTTTACATTATTTGGCAAAAGCCAACTAGGTGGGGGGGCTATGCCCCCCTTAATGTATATCCTAACACAAGGATCGCACTACAGTGGGGAAAAGGACATATACCTTTCAATTGTGTTAGAGTACTACTTTGTCAGTGAAATGAGTTTTAGGTAAAATGAGTTTTAGGTGAAAAGGACGGAAATACCTTGTCTGCTGTTGGGATCTGCTTCTTTACCCCACAGTGGACCTTTTCCAGGAACCAATGTGGAGGTAAGAAGTTGTGGTTCCGAAAATCTCAAGGTCCTTATAAGGATTCACAGGAAGACCTTCCTTTCAGAGGCAGAGAGGGAAGTGGTTATAATGGTAGACTCCACCCTTGCAGCAGAGGGGGTCAGATGAATCAAGGGTCTCAAGCTTCTTTCCTGGACAGACCCACTCAGCGATCTTGAGGGATTACCTGACTGCTTGTCTCTGGAAGCAGTCGGGAGACTTTTGTCTTTACACCCAGCAGCTTGGGAAGCCATCACAAAAGATTGTTGGGTGTTAAAAATTATATCCAGAGGCTATTTAATACCATTTTTCCAAACACCCTCTCCAAGCAAAACCCTCCTCGATGTTCCACCCAATCAGCGGGAGGCTGCATCATTAGAAATTTCAAAGCTGCTCTCAAAAAGAGTCATCCAAAGTGTCCTCCCCTCAGACCTGCTTGCATCAGACATCTAATCCAGATTCTTTTTACCATCCAGAAAGACAGGGGACCTCAGGCCCATTGTGGACCTTACCACTCAATCGGTTGCCAACTCAAAGTTCCAAATGGTCGTAATGCAGGAATGCAGTCCATTCTGCCCTTTCTGCAGAAGGGCGACTGTATGTGCTCTATAGACCTTCAGGATGCGTACCGTCACAGCAAATTGCACAGGCGCTCCAGAAGGTTCCTCCTCTTCCAGTTAGGAGCCAATCATTATCAGTTCAGAGTACTGCCCTTTGGCCTCACCAAAGCCCCCAGGGTGTTAACCAAATGCATGGCAGTCGTTGCAGCTCACCTGAGACTGCAAGGATTCCAGGTGTTTCTATACCTAGACAATTGGCTCCAACTGCTCCCACCAGGCATTGACTTCTAGAAGCCAGACAATACCTTTTCCACCTAACCTTGACCTTGGGCATCTCTGTCAAACTGAAAATGTTTCATCTTCAATTGATCCAAGTCCTAGACTTCATCGGATCCCATCTGGACACAATTTGTTCTCTAGTCCTTCTTCCTCCAGACAAAATTTCCACCTTGAGGGCTCATGTCAAACAGATTGTGGACATTCTTTCCTTCCAGCAAGTATTCTCCGAAGGGCTTTGGGGCCCATGGTGGCCACAATCATCCTGGTACCGCTAGCTTACAGTCACATGAGAGTACTTCAGTGGACCTTAGCAGTCCAATGGTCCCTCCTGTACAACCCATTGAATTACCCAGTTAGGATGTTATGAGCATGCAAATAATCTCTTCTCTGGTGGATTCAATTTGAGGATCTTCAGGGCTGCCTGTTCATCCTTCCACCTCCGGCGACCACTGTGACCACTGACGTATCCCAGTTAGAGTAGAGGGGGTTTTATTTGGGACAAAACAGTCCAAGGCATGTGGTTACCCTTAGAGATCAACATGCATGTAAAGCTTCTGGAGATGAGAGTGGTGCTTCTTGTGTTGCAAGCTTTTCATTCCTCTCTTCCCACGGGAACTATTGCTATTCAGACGGACAACATGTCAGTGGTCTGGTACATCAATGAGCAAGGAGAAACTAGGTCTTAACCTTTGTGTTAAGAGGCAATGGTAATGGGCGATTTCTTCCAACTGCTTTCTCATAGCAACGCACAGTCCAGGGAAGTTTAACATCCTGGCGGACAGGATCAGCAGGACCATTCTGATGCCTCACAAGTGGTCTCTGAATCTTTCAGTGGCAAATATGATCTTCCAGAGATGGGGTCAGTCTTGCTGTGATCTTTTTGCATCTCCCTTGAACACCAAGTGCAGTGATGGTTTTTTTTTTTTTGCCCTGATCCCTCCTCAGGGATAGTCACTGAGAAATGCTCTAGTCCATGCGTGCCCCACCCCCCCCCGGTCTATTTTATGCCTGTCCTCTTCTTCCACTCATTCCCAAATTTATGCAAAAAGCCCAGAGGTTAAAGTGTCAAGTGTTCCTCATTGCTCCTTTTTGGCACCTACAAGTTTGGTTCCCCTTCCTTTGGTCTCACCTGGTTTGTCAACTGTGGACTCTGGATCCCTCACCAGATTTGTTGTCCTATTCTTCAGCACACTCCCATCTGGATCTCCCGAACCTGAAACTAATCGCTTGGTTACTCCACTTCCAATGATGGCTAGAAGTCCCAGGCTTTCTTCCCCAGTTAGAAAAATTTTGATTGTGACTCGCAAACATTACACTCGGGAAGCTGTAAAATAGTAAGTGGAAGAGATTCTTCATTTGGGCTCATCAGAACAATCTATATCCTTTTTACAGCTCTGGTTCCTGCAGTTTTTGACTTTCTGGCATATATTTTTTATAGCGGAGCTAGTTTTTCAACAATGAAAGTGCAACTGGTGGCCATTTCCAATTTTCACATAGGGGAAAATTATTTCTCTGTAGTTCATCCAAATTGTACAAGGTCTTCTTAAAACGTACCTTTCTCCTTCGTCCTCCTATTAGGGAGCCTGTGGCCTCCTGGGATCTCACCTCAGTTTCACAGTCTTTAGGCTCACCCCCTTTCGAGCCGTCAGCTAATGTACATTTAAAGTTTATTCTTGGTGGCCATTACTTCATCCAAAAGCATAACTGAATTACAGGCTTTGTCATGCAGGCCTCCCTATTTGATTTTTCACAAGGAGAGAGTTACTTTGCATACCACCCCTTCCTTTCTGCCCAAGGTCGCTTCTGAGGCTAACATAAACCAAGTTATCAGTCTGCTTGTATTCTTTCCTATGATTCAAAACAGAGGAGAGTGTCAACTTCATACGTTGGATGCACATAGCTTCATTTCTATTTGGATAGAACCAAACATTTTAGGAAATCTGATCAACTTCTGTTTCCTTTTCTAAGTACAGGTTGGGTAAACCAGTTTCCAAGGCTACCCTGCCTCACTGAATTACTAGCTGCGTTGAAATTGCTTACTCTACAAAGGGCATTTCCTTACTGTGTTGCATTAAGGCTCATTCTACTAGGTCCATTTCCACCTCTTCAGCCTTTTGGTCAAAACTTTCCATTGATGAAATTTGTGCAGCCGCTACTTTGTTAAACCACCATACGTTCATATTGTATTACAAACTAGACATTATCTCCAGGAACAGAGCATCATTTGGATCTGCTGTACTCCAGAATATCCTTCCTTGAGGGCTTCCCAATTTCTTCTGTAGCTGGGGACTCTGTCCCACAGGTTGAAGAGCAATTAAAGGCAACATTAGATAAAGAAGTTATGTACTCACCATAACTTTCCATCTGTGTTGTTTCCTCTTATTCTTTCTTCATACTTCAGTCCCTCCTTCCATGCCTGTTGAAGGACATAACGGAATTATTTGGACAAATACTTCATTACTGTTTGCGCTCCTGAAGTAATACTTTTTGATTTGTCCTGTTGCCTTTATGTGATTTCTTGCTAATTATATGATATAATTATATGATATAACATGGTACAGCAAACTCAATCTGAGGGATTTGGAGGAGAGGAGCATTATGGGTAGGGGAAAAGCTCAGGTGTCTGAGCCTGGAGCTTTGGTATGCGACCGAGTCGGAGCTGATGCTTGGATCCATAACCCACAGGTTGAAGAGCAAATGAGAGGCAACAACACAGATAGATTGTTATGGCGAGTATATAACTTCTTTTTTTTTTTTTATGTTTTTGCATTTCCCATATGGGGGGCTATGCCCCTCACACCCTCTGCTAAGTATACCAACTCTGAGGTTGCACTACGGTGAGGGAAATGCTAAATATATTGTTTTGCACTGTAAAGTGATCTCCATTCAGAATGTTCAAAGTTTCAAGACTTTGATCTTTTGGTCTCGGCATTTTGAAGTTCGAAGTTTTGAAACTTCGAGCTTCTGAAGGGAATCCACATATATATATATATATATATATATATAAAGTGTTTGTGTGCATGTATGTATATGTACACATATAGGTGTGTGTGTGTGTATATGTAGATAAATGTGCATATATGTATGTGTGTGTGTGTGTGTGTGTGTATATGTATGTATATGCATGTATGTATGTATATATATGACCCGCGGTGGTGGTGCTGCGGTAGCATTGTCGCCTCACAGTAAGACGCTGTCCGGTTCGATTCTCAGCTATATGTGTGTGTGTATATATATATATATATATATATATCTACATATGGGTCTACTTTAGAACAGCAAAATGCCACTTGCCCGAAACCTAAATCACCAAGATGAAAATACCAACAGCACCAACACACCGATGCCCCAGAAAGCCGAAAAGAGTCACAAAGGCTGACCTCTCTCTCTCTAGCATTGGGAGTCAAGGGCACCTGCCAGTAGCCCTTGGTCAGATCAGTAGTGATCAGGTACTTAGCCCTGTGATGCCCCTACACTGACACAGTAATCAAGGAGCCTCAGTGCTCACCACTGTCAGCAGTGAGGGACGTGCACATTGGGAGGATGACAAGTACACAAACAGTGAAGTGCAAATTCCCTTAAGAGCACACAGAGATCACAGTCAGTCTAAGGCTGTTTTTTCCCCCTTTCTCCAGATCCCCAGTTAGACTCCCCACTGGCACAGCTATAGTGTTGAGATCTCAGCTGAGTGGCCAAGCCAAGACCTCAAGCACCCTCTCTGTCCAACCAGTGCTTCGTGTCCCTGTCCAAGTAGCTGATAAACACACACACACAAACACTTTGAGATTTGATTTATATACAGACACACAGACACATACCTGGGGAAGGCTGGCACAGGTTTACTAGCTATGCCCCCTTCTGCCACTAGCCACCCTTATCAGCTACTTTAAGGCCCTTAAAGGGTGTCTAATCCTACTGTGTATTGTTACTAATAATCCAGATGGTAGTTTTGACCAAAACTTGCAAGACCATTTAGGAGTGGCCTGTACAATGTCACCAAATACATATACAAGTATGCTAAGAGCTTAACTGTGTCTCACAAATATCAGCCACAATGATAGGTTTAAATGTATTCAATAATAAAAGAACAAGACAATACTCAGAAAACAAACAGTTACTTCAGAGTTCAAAATCGCAGGAAATATTTTAAAACAACATTGCAGGACAGTCTCCAATAAATACAGAAAATATCTAAACTAATCTTTACTGTATTCCTATCTGTAGCTAAAAGAGATAGTATACCCCAAGTCCTACTTACAAGGCAAGTGTAGATGGTGATGATGATGATGAGTGGATGATGTTCATCGTGTTACCCTGCTGCAGTCATCACACTTGGGTTATCCTGTCGTCAGGCGGTCCCGCAGTCGGCCTGAATTCCAAAGTCTTGGTCCGGCGTCGGTTGCTGTCGCTTCTTCCCTGACGTCAGTGAGCCAGGGGTATATAAGAGGCATCCGACGCCATTTTCTTCAGTCTTTCTTGCCATGCGGTGCCTGAAGCAGAAGCAGTTCGTAAGTGCCGGTTGGCCGACACCTGAGATTTTCGAAACGAGTTTCAGTCCGAAGTCTTCAAAGCTAAGTACCCCGTTGGGGAACCTTTTCTTGCCTCAGTCCGATGTCAGAAAAAGTTAACAATTGCATTTCTTGTGGGAAGCAAATACCTCATAAGGACTTTCATTCTTATTGTATACCTTGCCTAGGCCCAGACCACGACGTCACTGGTTTTCGGTTTTGTGCTAGGTTCAATAAGCGAACTATAAAGCGACGCTTTGATTTTGCACGTCGGTAGGAAATTTAATTACACTATGCCATTGGAGCAACTGACTACCGGCGTGCATAAAAAATGCAAAGATGAAGACAGGCAGCCTAGATCCAAGCCAGACTCCGAGGCCTCAGCTGGGCCGGTCGCCGGTTCTCCGGTTTTCAGTGAGGAGCCTAGGCAGCCTCTGGCTACCGCAGAATTGGAACCCCAGACCACTTCGGATTCTCTAGCAGAGAGTTCTAGGCCGACGCAGCCATTTTCTTTAGGCCCTACCGACGACATTGCAGAAGGAGAAGCCGGTGCTGTAGAAACACCTTCGGTTTCAGAAGGTGTCTTCAGACTGACTACTCTCACCATAAAATCTTATGCTAAGCCTAAGACTCCTCTAAAACCACAAAAGACTGCACTTCAGTCTCCAGTTCAAGGCCCCATGCCTAAGAAACAGATGCTTAAAATGGCTAAAGATTTGATTTCTTTAATCAGGGGTTCTCAACCCCCCCCCCCCGAAAAAAGGCCTAGACAAGAGGAGGATTATGCCTCCTCTGATCAAGTGTCTATTTCCTCAGGCTCCTCTGAGGAACAGGATTACTCCTTTCCCCCTTATGAAGATTCTGATGCTGATGATTCCATTCCCTCAGCTTCTCCCCCTGAAGACTATTCCTTTGGGGAAACCTTACATACCATGAGGGAACATTTCCACTGGGAAGGTCAGGACTACTCCTACTCAAAGAAAAGGCTCCGAGAGATTCTTTTACTCCCCCAGCACAGACCACTTGCTATTCCCCCCAGTTTTAGACATTGTGGATGATGTTTACTTAGAATCTAGTCTAAATACAGATTCTCTGCCTCCTGTCCAGCCAAACCAGATAGATACTATAGAGTGCCTTACTCACACAAATTCCTTTACAAGAGCCGTGTTGCTGATCCAGAGACAATCTCCCAGGGTCCCAAAGGGGCTAAGGCTTCTATGGCTAAAAATCCTGTACCCTCTGAAAAGGACTCCAGAGCACTAGATAGGTGGGGGGAGAAGGGTTTACACCTCAGCTACTCGAGCTATGAGAGCACTAAATTGTCAATTTCACATGCTTAAATACCAGCAATTCCTAATGTCTCAAATAAAACAAAAGATGAGCACGCACCCTCAACAGTCTGAATTCAAGGAAATGCAGGATCTGTTGCATGCAGCTGAACAGGTGGGCAAACATATTTTACAATGTGGATTTGATTCCTTGGAAGCTTCCTGTAGAGCAGCTGTTACTGGGTCTGTTATACGTAGGCATGCTTGGTTAAAGGAACAAACTCTGCCTGATCATGTTAAAGCAAAGTTACTAGATGCACCCTTACAGCAGGATGTCTTATTTGGGGTTAAAGCAGAAGAGGTTTTAAAGAAAATGGAGGATAAGGCAAAATCTATGTAGACGGTCAAAGATTTCTTACAGGTACAGCCCCCCACGCTTCAGCAGAAATTGGCCAACAAAAAATTGGTCCTTTCCAGCTTCTGACAGACCACAGAGGGGTAAATACATGCACCCAAGGGGCAGAGGACAAGCACAAATCCCTTACAAACCTTGCCAATGGGGCACTGCAACACAGAAGGGAGGAGAAGACGGGTCCCAAACTACTAGAAGGCAAACACAATGACTTACATCTCAAACTGCCAAGCAAAACTCTCTTGGCAGCTCCCTTGGGAGGAAAATTAACACTTTTTGCAGACAACTGGCGCATCGTCACAAAGGACAAATGTGTCCTAGACATTATCTCACAGGGATACAGATTCCATTTCCACACCTTGCCAAGGATAAAATGAATGCCAAACCTGCCACAAAATCAATGGGCAGAGGCACAAAAACAAATTACGGCTCTCATGGACATGAGAGCCATTCAACTGGTACCTACACAGGAACAAGGCCAAGGATTTTACTCAAGGCTCTTTCTAGTCCCCAGAAAGGACAATGCTTGGAGACCCGTTCTGGACCTTTCAATTCTAAACATCTTCTTGCAAGTACCCAAATTCAAGAAGCTAACACTACAGCAGCTTCTTCCCATGTTGGGCAAGAAAGCTTGGCTGGTAACGTTGGACCTCAAGGAGGCATACCTGCATGTCCCTATCAGACAACATTGCAGAAGATACCTCTGTTTCATTGCAGGTTCAACCCATTACCAATTCTCTGCACTGCCCTTTGGCTTATCTACTGCGCCCAGGGTCTTCACAAAATGCCTGGCACCAGTAATTGCATACTGCAGACAAAGAGGAATTCAAATATACCCATACCTGGACGACTGCCTCATCCAAGTAGAAAGCAAGGACATTCTCTTACAACATCTGGCTTTTGTAAAACACCTTCTAAGTTGCCGAGGGTACACAGTAAATGAAAAGAAATCAAAACTAGTGCCCTCACAAAATATGACATTCCTGGGTGCCAGCTTAAATACAATGGCCCAGATGGCTTATATGACGCCAGACAAACAACTACAACTAACTCAATACTTCAAAACAATGGCAACAAAGACCCATCTCCCTGCAAGAAAAATTCTGCAGGCCTTGGGCTTCATGGCATCTTGCATACCACTAATACCATTTGCAAAACTGCATATGAGGAAATTACAATGGTACCTAAAAAGCGTATGGACTCATCACAGCCACAGCTTGGAAACAATGATACCTCTCATTCCCTGCCTTCAGCAGGAGTTTCTATGGTGGTCACAGGCATGTCACCTCAACAAGGGTCAGCCTTTCACCTTACCCCCAGCCAGGCAAACTATGACAACAGATGCATCGGACTATGCCTGGGGGGCACACATGGCAGGACGGTGCGTTCAAGGCATATGGACTGCAGATCAAAGGAATCTGCACATCAGTCAAAAAGAAATGCTAGCTGTACAGAATGCCCCGACAGCCTTCAAGGACCTCTTTCATCCAGGACAGCTTACAATAAGGACAGACAACACCACAGTAATGTGGTACATAAACAAACAAGGGGGTACACACACCTACCCTCTACGCAGGCAAGCAGTGACCTTGTGGAACACAGCACTGGCTTACCAAGTTTAATTACAAGCTCAATTCCTGCCACGAAAAAAGAACACATTGGCAGATGACCTAAGCAGAAACATCATGGATCCCCACGAGTGGAAACTGGATCCACAAGTATTTGCAATGATAACTCAAAAATGGGGGCACCCAGACATATTCCTGTTTGCCAGCCCCCAAAACTATCAGCTGACAAAATTTTGCACAAGGACATTTCACCATCAAGCTTGGAAAGTGGACGCACTCTCATTCAGTTGGAAAATGCTGACAGTATATGCCTTCCCTCCAGTGCCCCTTCTCACAAAGGTGCTGCTGAAAGTCAGGATGGAGAGACCCCGAATGATACTCTCATTGCTCCAGACTGGCCACGCCAGCACTGGTACCCGCTATTAAGGAATATGGCCCAGGGCCCACCATGGATTTTACCACAAATTACTCATCTTCTCACACAGCAAGACAGTCAGATTCTACACAGCCAGCTCAAAACCTTAAATTTGGCTGCATGGCAAATCACCTAAGCAACCAGCCAGCTCCACTTTCACAAGCTGTTATGGAGGTTATTCTGGAAGCAAGGAGGCCCAGCACCAGGAAAACCTACTCAGACAAATGGAAAAGGTTTTGCGTCTGGAACCAAGCTGAAGGCCAAAATACCCTTCAGCCGGACATACCTCAGATTCTGCAATATTTAACTGAGATGTTACACAAAGGCCTTTCTTTTTCATCTATTAAAATCCACGCCTCAGCTATTTCAGCTCACTACAACATGGATCCTCCCTTATTTTCACATCCACTTCTAAGGCAGTTTCTCAGAGGGGCCAACAATATTAGGCCTTCCAGGAGAGCACCAACACCAACTTGGGACCTCAATTTTGTTCTGGAAAAACTTACGCTACCTCCTTTTGAATCAGCTTTCTCAGCTGACTTAAAGTTTGTATCATGAAAGACTGCCCTGCTGCTAGCAATTACTTCATCCAGAAGAGTCTCAGAGCTTCAGGCACTAATGGCAGTAGAGCCTTTCCTCATTTTTCATCAAGACAGAGTTTCTCTATGAACTAACCCTTCCTTTATGCCTAAGGTGGTATCCAGTGTGGCTCTAAATCAAACCATCCATTTACCCACCTTCTTTCCAAATCCACAGAACAAAGGAGAAAGACTCCTGCATTCCTTGGACATTCACAGGCAGCTACATTACTACTTGGATAAAACTAAGGTTTTCAGAAAATCTGACCAGCTTTTTGTATCCTATGCTACAGCATCACAAGGAAAGGCTATCTCAAAACAGACCATTTCCAAATGGATAGGACATTGCATACGTTTTTGCTACACCCACCATGGAAAACCAGTTCCTGCTAGCATAAGGCCCCATTCTACCAGGGCAGCAGCTACATCTACAGCCTTCCTCAGGGGGGTCCCAACCAAGGATATTCTGGAAGCTGCAACTTGGAGTTCAGTACACACCTTCACCAAACACCATCACTTACCACTTTACTCTAAGACTAGAGCTGGCTTTGCCACTGCAGTTTTGCAGGGCCTTCTAGCCTCCTCTAACCCTGTTTGACTCCACCTCCCATCCTTAGATTTGGGATTCTACCCAAGTGTGATGACTGCAGCAGGGTAACACGATGAACATAGTACAATTTTGTACCTACCATAAATGTAGATGTTCGAGAGTATACCCTGCTGCAGTCCAGGTTACCCTCCCTCCATTCCCTCTAACCTAACTAAAACCTTTCAATACCTTAAAATCTGATACAACCTTTGTGGTGTATTTGCTTATAGCAGGAGGGATGTTTTGTTTGTGATAAACTTTTATTATTGGTACTATCTACTGACCACCTTTTGGGGGGGCACCTGACATCTGGGGCAAGGAAAACTGAAGAAAATGGTGTTGGATGCCTCTTATATACCCCTGGCGCACTGACGTCAGGGAAGAAGTAACAGCAACCGACGCTGGACCAAGACTTTGGAATTCAGGCCAACTGCGGGACTGCCTGACGACAGGATAACCCAAGTGTGATGACTGCAGCAGGGTATACACTCGAACATCTACTTTTATGGTAGGTACAAAACTGTACGTTCTTGCTAGGTCCAATACAAAATGCACATTCTCTCTCTGAGAGAGTTCTTAAATCAGTATCAAATATTACTGCTGGGTTAGCTTGGGTGACATCACTCTTTCTCAGCGGACTTCAGTTCCCAGGCTAAACAGAAACTTAACAGAATTTTAACATCTCTGTGTTAGAAATATACATCTCTCAGATGTTTGCTCAGAACTGTGTAGCTGCTAGGAAGTCATAAAACAATAAAACACTTTAAATTTTAAACCTAGTAATTACGTTTCTTTCCAGACAGTAGAAAAATTGTAGTTCTAGACATCCTGTCTCCTTGCTGCATTGAAACTAATTTTTATATCACATCGTAAATCACTTTATTTCAACTTATTTTCTTGTAGTTTTGTAAGTTAATCGTCTGTGTTCAGCAGGGTATGCTGTGGTAACATTCTTGAAGCTCAGTACCTAACATACAGTTCTGTATAAATCATATGAATATTTACAAATGGCATAGAATTATTTATGAAATTCCAGCTAGCTGGGCTGGCAGTCTTTACCCTGTGTCACAAGCCCCACCCAGCTCTCTTAAGGCTTCATCTGTCCTAGACATGGTGTAGGCATCTGACTCTGTGTGACTATTTAGTCTTCTGTAGTCAACACAGGACCCGGTGCTGCCATCCTTCTTTGGTACCAGCACCACTGGGGAGGCCCAGGGACTTCCGGACTCTTGGGTTATTCCCTGTTCCAACATCTCTTATATCTCCTCCCTCAGAGTCTGTCTGACTTGCTTGATAGGTCTTTGTGGCCCTGTATCCACATGATGCTGCACTAGGTTGGTACACCCTGGTTTCCCAGTGAACATGTCTCCAAGCTCCTGATTTCTCAAACCTAGGTAGGGAGATGGCCGCTGGGACATTATTACTGCTTCCACTGAGGTGTCAATCTGAGCCTCACTGAGGAGATCAGTCACCAGATCCTCCCCTGTCATCCACTGCAAATACTCAGCAAAAGGGCCTTCCTGTCATGGTAAGGTTTCGTCTTAACATGGTACAAGATACCCGTTTCGCACACACTTTTTACTGTAAGACTTCTCCCTCCTCTCTTGATGTGCAGATAGCCTTAAGGTCTAAGAGCCGAGCCCTTCACTTTGCTGTTAGTATTTGCCCTTAACTCCAAGACACAGGGAGAGAGTCATCTCCAGCTGAAGACTGCCACATCCAATTACCCCTGAAATTTTATTGTATGTAAAGTGCTTTCCCTATCCGTGTTGGCATTTAAGTATACCCTTCTGTTAGTTGCTTCTGCACATCACCTCCCCCACCCCTGTGCTTTTCCCTCCTAACATACAAACTTGTACCTGGACACCTTCTTTCTCTTCCCTTCCTTTCTCATCCTAATACCTTCTCTAGGTCTTGTTTTGGGAACAAACCTTCTCTCTCATATTTTACCACCCTCAACCAAACTTGTCTCATTTCTCTTCCTTGAACTCCTATACCAGTTTGCACATACTTTTGCTGCCCTGTGCTTCTCCCTAGTTATACTAAAATCTCCCTTGCCCGTCTATTGGTGTGTCTTCTTCCCAGCTATAGCTGTCTGCACCATAATTCAATTTTTATTTCTTTTCTTTATTTTTAAATAATCCCTATAAAAATCTTTCAGCTCTAAAAACTACTTCATCTGGACATTTTCTGCTTACTGATTGTCTCTCCTTCACTTCTTGCACACAAGATGAATCCTGATCATCTTGTCCGTTCGCCCGTCACTTTGCTCATGCTCACTCCGCTGTCCTACCCTAGCCCCATTCCCACCCACCATCTCTTTCCTAACATTTATACTCTATAAGCCACTCCCCTAACATGACGCCATCCAGCCACATTACACCATTGTCACTGCATCACTCCCACATTAGCCCTGCTTGCTATCACTCCAATCCTCCTTCCCTCCCTCCTTGAAAATTTAAATTATACTGACAAAACCAGTAGTCACACTATCTCTCTACTTCTGTCAATACAACCAATGTTAGGTAACACTACACCCCTACCAAGGCCTAAATAAAATTAGATGCACCTCAGACAATAATTATATCTTCTTCATTATTTAACATGCACCAGCTAAATATTTCTACACAACCAATAATACTAACTATCCTTATAGTACTTACACACATTACTTCATATCATAACAATCTACCTGACTCACTACCCCATATTGCCACATCTACTTCTCACACCACAAAATCAATGTCTCTCACCCTGTCCAACATCCCATCTATCCTGCACATAAACATCTATCCTCATACCCTTAAACTTGTCTTATCCTCCCACCATACCAATAAAGTATCCACAAAGTATGCCAACAAATGCATAACTAACCTGATAAGAACCAGAGTAAGCATTGCAGACAGATTATCACTCAGTGGAGGCATGCATCGTAATCCCGGCCCGTCTGATAACAATATCCACTTAACTAACCATAATCTATCTCATAACACATTCCAACTTCCTAGAAAAGCTAATGACTTACTCATACTAAATATGAATGTCAGCAGCATTAGCAAAAAAGTCCATGACTTTCATGCTCATCTTTCCCTGTATTCTCACGACTTACTGAAACTTGGCTTAAACATGACATTTCCAATAACGAAATTCTGCCACCAGGTTGTAAAATCCTATATAATGATCGTATATCTAAAAGAGGAGGTGGTGTAGCTTTACTGTTTAAACATCAACTAAATGTACAAAACTTGGATATACGTACACCTATCTTAAGCAATGCAGAAATTATACTTGCAAAACTAAAAACTAACCTCAGAAAAAGTGTCAATATAATTGGTTGCTACATACCACCCGGCAATAAAATGCCCATCCTGAAGACCCTACTTCACTGGGCCTCAAAGTTCCACCAACATGAAACCATCATCTTGGCGGACTTCATCAATGACTGAATAACTTGTAACTCTAGTTTTCCAATCAATTTACCAACCTCCATGGATTTGCTCAACTGATCCAGTCTCCCACTAGAATTCACAAATCCACCAAGAGACAGTCAGTACTTGACTGGATTCTGTCAAACGGACCAACCCTTATCTGTCAGTCAGGATGCCTCTCTGACAGTGAGTGACCACTTATGTACATTTGTAATAAGGCATTGCACATATGAGGAAAAGCCCACTAATTACCATGTAATATGAAACAAGAAAAATGTCAATCCATCTAGCTTTATTAAAGAACTAGAAGGATGTAACTGGACTCTTGTCGAGAGCCTCTGTTCAGTACTTCATCTGTACCTTCTTAGATATCTTAAACTCCCAGGCCCTTCCCTAAACTATCAGTCAAATCCAACTACGCTCCCTAGATGAACAAAGAGAGTAGATCTCTGCTGAAATACAGAGATAAAGCCTGGGCCCACTGGCACAAAACTGGATCTCATACAGACAAATAGGCATATCTTGAACTCCATAACAAGTCAAAGAAATGTGTCAAAACAGACAAAATTAGTTACTGCCACACTACACAAATTAAATATCAAAGTAACCCCAAGAAATTCTGGACAGCCATTAACAACATTCTCCTTCCTGGAAAATCAGGTATTCCCCCATCAACCATAAATGATACCTCGCTCACTGTTGCCACCCATTTCAACAAATTCTTCACTGAATCTATTCTTGCATTAGCTAACTCTCAAAGCCGTCCATCCTCCAACCAACCACTCAGCTGCCATATTAAAAACAATGGCTTTACCTTCCATTCTGTCTCTACTAATATAATTAAAGAATTTCTTAAGAAACTAAAACCTACCACCTTAGCCACTGATAAACTCCCAGCTGAATTTTTGAAAGTAGCTGCTGATGCCATTGTATACCCTGTATTCATTCTCATCAATCGTTCAATATCCAAAAATCTAGTCCCAGACATATGGAAAATTTCTCACATCATTCCACTCCACAAAGGTGGTAATTCAAAAGAGTTAAACAATTACCGGCCTATAGGAATACTCTCTCCTCTGCCCAAAATACTGGAGAAGTGTATATATACACACAAATTATGGAATACCTCAACACCCACAACCTTCTCACAAACACTCAGCATGGCTTCAGGCCCTATCACAGCACTACAGGCCTTATGTCATTCAGTCATATAGTGAACACCACAGAAATAATGGCAACTGTCTCTGCTATCTTTCTGGACCTCTCTAAGGCATTTGATGTAGTTAAAAACAACAAAGTCATTAAATCCCTCTCAGAACTGAATCATAGCAAACCCACCATTACCTCATTTCAGGGTTATTTAACAGGTAAACAGCAAGCAGTACAGTGGAGGCAATAGCTCTCTTCTTTATTACTAGCCACGCTGGGTGTTCCCCAAGGCTCCATCCTTGGTCCTTTACTTTTGTCTATCTTCACTAACAACCTCCATACCTCATACCTCCACTCTACATGCCTTAGTCATTTAATGCGCTGATGACTCAACACTAATCTGTTCCTCTCCTTCCCTCCAAGAAATGCAGTTACAAGCACAGATTTTTTTCTGTAGAAGAATGATCATACTAAACCCCAATAAAACCAGACTTCTCTTATTCCAGCATACTAATCACTCCACTCCCATACCCATGTTTATTATCATTTCTAACAATAAAACTGCCATCACTCCTGTCACTCACACCAAACTTCTAGGTGTTGTGATAGACTGCAACATGAAATTTGACACTCACATTTCACTCACCATAAAGAAAGTACATAAAAAATTGGGGGGGACTATATAGAAAAAAACAATTCCTCGCAAATAGCACAAAAGCTAAAATAGCACAAACACATATCTCTACGCTATTATATGCCTCCCCTATCCTCATCAGTCTTAGAAAATCAGATTTAACTAAACTTCATGCCTGCTATAACAAAATTGCAAAGTTCACCACCAATAGCCCACATCAAACACACCACTGCTCATCCCTTAAACAATTTGACTGACTTGAACTTCCCCATCTTCTCCTTTACAACCAGCTTATACTAACCCATAAGATTCTTTACTACCCTGATAAAACCCTTGCATTACAAAACCTAATGCATTCTTATTCCAGTGCTAAGATCCTACGCTCCAACAACAAACCTCTCCTTCAAGTCACTAAAACCAACAACTCTGCAGGAGCCTCACTCTATTTAAATTTCATAACTAAAAAATGGAACACTTTGCCCACTACTATATCAGCTGCTGATGCTTGGTGCTTATTGACACCTCCCCAATTCCTCCAGCTCCTGAGACACTTATCTGTCTGAGGACGTGTAGGCTATTGTCTTTATGTAGCATGGAGCTATGCAGGTAGAAAATTGGTTGATGTTAAATACATCAAGAATTAATTATATTTACATCCCTCAAAAGGAGGGGGAAGAGCTCTATACATTTGACCACCAGTGGGCAGAACAGCAAACATAATGCAGATTTGCCTCAGCTGTTTTTTTTTTGTAATTATTATTTTTCTTTTCCATAAGTATTTTCTAATATTCTTTAAATTTTTTTTTTTGAAATGTCACTGTGAGCAGAATGTGTAAATTACAATCATGCTCTCTGGTCTTCAGTACATTTGTGATGCCTTTAAATAAGCTGCCATATCTGAGGCGGTAGTTTCTTGGAATCCCCTGCAAAATTTCTAATCTCAGGCTAGTCATCTACTATTTCAGACATATCACTGCCGTCTTCTTTTGGTGGGGAGGAGGCTTGGAAATCCCGTCCTAAAAGGCCACAGTAAATTCACTTTTTTACATGAGGCTATTTTAACTCTCTGCACTGTACAGATGTACACTGAATGTAAGACTATCATCATGAATTCACACAGGATGACCATTAGATAGACTGAAAGCGAGGAATTAAAGGCAAAGACAGAAGCACTCCTACAAGAAACCATGGAAATATATGAATGCAGTTTAATAAAAGCACACTTCTGTCTTAAGTCACAGGATGCAAGTATCTTTATTCCTCCATATTGGAGATGCTGGGGGGGGGGGGGCTTGCTCCTCTGCAGAAAAAGTTTTCTTACTGATTTTTTTTTTAACTTTGAATGCTGCTTGTATTTGACTGATTTTGCTGTTTTGTTGTTATAGTTGTCTACCTCAATCGCAAAACTGTTAATGTCTTGTCGTGAAGCCGTTTATGGTGCATATTGTTTATGCACTCACTGTCTCAATTTTAAGAGTCATTCAACAAAAATGGAACACAAGATAACACATTCTGTAGTTTACTGCAAATGCAGTTCAAAAGATACTGTTGCGTCAGTGTTTCATGCATGTCTCATGGTCTTGGAAAAAGGGTCCTGGAATATGGTGGTGTTTTGTTTGCTTGGCAAGAAAAGTTAAAATACTGATAATTTTCAACATTGTGGAAGGGGAACAATTACAAATAGTTTTAAATAAATTACGTTGAAGTTTTACTGTCATAGCAGCTACAAAATGTAGGAGGGAGTTTTGTGTGCCCAGTGCTGCCCAATGAGTCAGCAAGTCATGACTAATATTCCAAAAAAAAAAATTGTATTAGAATGCCAAGCATCACCTCATTTGGTACTTTGAAATGGCTTTTATTAACTTTACCTTTTAAACTTTGCTCTAGGAAATTGAATTTCTTGAAATGCACATACTGGTTATGATCAGTAATTCCATAGTACTTTGTTATAGGGATACTTCCTGACATGTTGTATTGCTTACTTATTCAGCACTTCTGAAGAATTGGTAGTTTGCTGTGGTCACTTTGGAGGAAAAATACTGTCCTCAGAAGAGAAAATAAATCTTGAGGGTAAAGTATCTGAAGACTTTAGATTCTGGCTTCAGTGATACCCAGCTTGCTTCGTGGAGTTTAAGTTGTGACTAAGAATTGACCTTGTTACTGAGCAGTAAAAACACTAGAAGGGCAAGGCTGATGAGGCTGTTGGTGCATGTTACCAGCTTATACCAGTATGCTAATGATTAAAGTTTTGGTTATAGCAGATCACTTTATTATTTTAATCTGTTTAATTTGTATTGAAAATGTGCAGGATTCCTAGGCACCAAACATCATGCATCACTTCTTGTTTTTCTTTAGTCCATTATAGCATGTACAACAGTAATTCACATATGTTTTCTAAAACAGCAGTGAGAAGGGCAGGAATATTTATGGGCTTTTATTTCAATTAATATACATTTCCAGTGATTGAGTACAGTTGGTGCTTGATAAAATTGAGTAGTGTATTGTAGTGATAGTATGTGTATGGCTGTGCTGGGAATACTATGATTCTGGCCAAGAACTTTTCTTGTCAAATGTAGCCTGCCGTATTAAGTGGTTTAAAACATAATCTGTCAAGCATTGAAACAGACTTCATCTTTATGTGTTATATAGGAAGCACTGGGCAACTGTTGCAGTCCATTACCAGTACACTTCACTGTTTGGGACTAACAAAAGTGGTTTTGTAATGCAGTAATTGCAAAGTATAGTAGTCTACAATGGAGAATAGCCCAAGTACTAATTAGCTCATCAGGAAGAGTATGCAGGGATTTTTTTTTTAAATGAAGTACTGATTTAATTGTGAGTAGAATCTAATTAAATTTATATTTTGCCCGAGGAGTAGCAGGGAGTGAAATTTTAACTTTTTTGTTTTAATGAAGACATATTTACTGCAGCTTTTTTATTTGTATGGGTTGCCCGTTCGATTCTCAGAGCGTCTTCTGTGTGGCGACATGCGTGAATGGGTGTTCCTTTGTTGAAGGTTGCGCATTAGGCCCGGAAAGCCAGCACGTAAAACTCTACTGCCAATCATTAGCGGACCGGAGTTCCACTGTGGCGACCCCTAACTGGGAAAAGCCGAAAGACACAAACAAACTGACTATAGTTTTATGGGACCAAGTACCGTTTTAGGAGGCCCTTAAAATTTATATTTATTCAAGATAAAATACAACCGGGTAGATGCTTCTTAATATTTGATTTTTAATTGTATTGATTAGGACACAAATAATCTTATAGCAATTATTCTGTTTAGTGTTTTACCTTCTTTGAGTTCCTGTAATGTTCTTAGAGTTTTAATGCTTTGTAAGGTTCTTGAAATGAAAAACCTAAACAAATAAAGTCTGCAGTGTAATACTTGATTTATTTTCCTTCCAGTATTTGTGTAAAAATGTTTTATATGATAAAAGCATTTGATACAAAAAATATTTATAACTGCCCTCTTTTGGTAGTAGGCATGTATCTGTTGTGAAGCTGACCCTCTGTCATTTAACTGAGCAACATTGCTAAATGTTTGAATTAAAGTGATCCGTGTTTTCTGTTGTATGAACTTCTATGTGTATGTATGTTTTTTACGGTGATGATGTAACAGTGTTTTTCTTTTGTTTTTCAGCTTGCCAATAAATACTGGGCTCCACATGTAAAGAAAAAGCTAGCATTTGATTCTATGGTAAAGTAGCAAAGCTGGTGGTGTTGCATGTTTGGTACTATATAACATAACATTTGGAAAAAAATTCTGTTCTTGCATTATGCCCTTGATTGTAGCCCCCATCCATAGTTTCTCTTTATCTACTTCCCAAAGCAGTTGTCTGTTAATTCCATTTTGGAAATGCCATCTGGTGTATTGTCAAATGTATATGAAGTTTGCATTAAAAGTCAAAATTATGTTCCTAGTAAATTGCCACATTATCAGAATATGCATGTTTAGACCTCTTCCAGTTGATCTGAATTTTCATTGCCATAGTTGTAATTATATTATAGTAATGAAAGAGAGAGTAAGAATGAAAATGTTCTATGTAAAGTAATCGTATTTTCTGGGCAACAGATGAATGTTATTTAATGAGATAAATGAATGAATAATGTACATTTTTTTCTGATGACTGAATTGATTCCAGTGAAGTAATTAGTTGGCAAGTACATGAATTTTGTACTAGTGAATTCATTAGCTCCACGTTTTTTCCATTAAAATAAATGGGAACTGAAACATGGAAGTGAGAAATCATACAGTTTTTTGGTATGACTTTTCACCCTTAACCCTGCAGCATTTTAACAGTGTAGCCAGCCCATCTCATGTTATTGTGCCCCAAGCACCTGAGTAACTAACCTAAGTACATTCTTGACAGTTTCTAGTAATTTGACTATAGACCACCAAGACTAGCAAACTGTGAGCTTGAAAGGCAATTTTCTGTTGAAGGTATGCTTTTTCTTTTTATACTGGTAGTAAATTGGATACATCTGTGGCAAGTGATAACAGTACACACTGCCCATCTACCATTCCTTTTTTATTACAGAAATCAGGGTGGGGTGCCTGTTGAAGTAAATTATATTACCGTATCATTATTTATTATAGTTTTGGCAATCACACACAGCAGGCGATTGCCAGAAGTGGTTGTCGGTTTTGGAGGGGAAATTGTCTACAGAATAAACAGCAGTTTAAGTAAAAACTTAGTATTTTATAGGATTAGGAATTCCCTAGCACTATAGTTATGCTCTTTTTTTTTTAATCTATTTCTTTAACCCCTGCAGTTCACAAAATTATTTTGATTTTGAAATGCTTGATGGATTTAATTTATTTTTTAATGGTTTAATGTTTTAATTTATGCTTTGGTCTTATTAATATTGGGTTGGAAGAACTTTTAAACATTGCATCCCTACATTTTTACTTATAAGTGCTGTTTCATGAGTAATTAACTGTTTTTTACAAAGGAGTATTCTGTCCCTTTAAGAGACTTGAGTCAATTTATTGTTAATTGAAGCTAATATTTAAGTAGAATTTTTATGTAACGTTTTTATTCTGCTGAAGTCCTAGAAGAAAAGGACGAACGCGCTTAATGAACACTACTACTCAATAAAGGTTTTGGATTTTATCGGTCTCCTCTATCACATCCTGCCTTGCTAACATTGTTTTTTTCTTTTTTTAATTTGTGTTTGTAAATGTGTAGATCCTGAAGAAGTGTGAGGGTGAGAAATGAAAGGGAGATGGAGATATTAGTTATGAGTGAGGGATGGTGCTGCTGATGTGAGTGATGGGGGGAGTAGGTGGTGGTGGTGTTTGATAGGTAAGTGGAATGTGGTATGTAGTTGAGAGTGAACGTAAGAAGAGAAGGGTAGTAATAAGATAAGTAATCATTATAATGAAAGATAAGTAGTGCTTGAGAAAGAAGAGTGAGAGTTTAAAAGATTGGTAAGAGTTTGCACTAAATTAAGGATACTGAGGATTATTTATTTATTTTTATTTTATTTTATTTTACATTTGATGACCAGGAAAGTCCGACTGGACACAGGTCCATTTTCAGCGGAGGCCCGGGGAGAAAAGCTCCACTTAAAACAATCTAGCAAATAACATTTTATGAATTCCAACACTTTTTTCTAAATGCGTACAATATTATACAGGAACATATTTTGCATTTCTTAACAGATATATGTATAGATACAATTATTGTATTTTTGAGGTATACCAGTTGTATGTAGGAATATATTTAACTTTCTTCACAGACGTACAAGTAGATAAAAACAGAATAGAACATCGTTAGTTAAGAATTAATATCCAGAGGTTCGGCATTATTAGGTGATCCTTGGTAGAATCATTGTATCACTGCAAATATAGTGGATTAGCTTGGGGAGTCACATGGGCATAGCCAGTTGTTAAAATAGTGGGTTTTGAGTAGTTTTTTTAAATTGTGGAGCAGAGCTTGTAGAAGTTATGTGTTTTGGAAGTGAGTTCCAGACTTTTGCTATTGAACAAACAAAAAGAGATTTGCCAGCTTCATTCTTATGTTTGACATTTATGAGATTTTGGTCTGTTGATTTTAAGGCTCGGGTGGTGGTGTAGGGTTGTATTAGGTCTTGTAATATGGGTTTTTTATTTGGGAGGTAGTATAGTTTATGGGCTGTGGTGAGTTGAGTGGTAAGAAGTAATTGAGGCAGCTCATTCCAGTTGAGCTGTTTTTGGGAAATACAGTGATGGGCATAGAGGCACCTGTGGCAAATTTGGCAATCTTGTTGTAGCAAGATGCCATTTTGCTTTGTTCGCTGTGGCGAAGATTAGTCAGGATTGGGGAGGCATACAGTAGGGTGGATAATAGGTAGGTTCTTGCAATAGTGGCTTTGATATAATTGGTCATGAATTGGGCTACTTATATGAAGTAAGTATATAGAAGATAGAGGTAAGGTAGGAGGAGGAGGATACGGGGGGGTGAGATTAAGAGACTAGGAGGGAGGAGAGTATGGAGGGAATGGAAAAAAGAGAGGAATTATTAATTGGTGGAGAGCGCTGATTGGTTAGAGTGAAGGAAGAGGTGTGGTTCAGAGACTGTAACTGCAAGGAAAGTGGATAGGAATATAGGTAGGGTAGGGGAGCAGAGTGAGCCCAAGTGTAGCGAGAACGAACGGAGCGAGCAGGCCCAGGTGGAAGAGGCAAGTGAATGGAAAAAAAAAAAACAATCGATTACATTGATTATACAGGTAAGTGATAAACTTCCCCTAGTGGATGCATAGATTTAGTAGTGAGAAAGTAAATTTAAGTTTTGCAGGCACATAGGTCCGGATCTCTGTTGATGGTGTTATATACACCTTTATTTTATGCTTTTTACGTTATAAACACTGCCCTTAGGTAAATTGTAGAGAACACTGAAGGCATCAGCTAGTACGGACGTCTAGGGCTCAGAAAACTATTATTTTTTATGCTATGCTGCCATAGAGTGGCCAAAAAAGGGAAACTATTACTAAAAATATAAAAGAAGAAACAGGAGGGGGAAAAAGAACATTCCCTGGGTAGTCCCTGCGAGTGTGCAAACCACAAACAAAAGACTGTAATTACAAAGTTTAAGAGAGTAGGCTAGCACCTACATTGTTTAGATAAGGGGCACTCATCCTGGTCTAAATAAGGGGTACTCATCCTGGTCTAGTGTATCTGAAGTTTTCCGGATTTCCCTAGAGGGCACAGTCCGAGGGGGGGGACCTGCGACGTTCGGATAACTGTATGAGGTTGTTTAAATAAGGGGTACTCGTCCCGGTCTGTTATATCTGAAGTTTCCCATGTTTCCCTAGAGAGCACAGTCTGAGACTGCTTTGATTCAGGCTGGAGGGGGGAAGAGACGAGTAACGGTCGGATACCTGTATGAGTGGCAAGCACACTGCACAGTGGATGGGAGAAGCATCTGGTGGAGGGAGCAGTCATTTAAAAACAAACAAAAAAAAAGCTCCGGAGGATAAGTGCCTCACAGAAGAGAGCAATCAAGTACAAAGAGAAAGAAAGAAAAAGAATGTACCAGCCGGGAATGTCGACTCAGACAAAATTCAAAGTATAAATTTGTGCTCTTTACAATATGTACCATAACAACAGTCCAGAGGGAAAAAAGATAATGTACTCGGTGCCACAAAGCAGAGTGGGTGCAGATTTGTTTCAGTTCGAGGGATTCAGGCAGCTTATATATGTGGTTGTTTGTTGTATGTTCCTCGAAATAATCCGTCTAAAAGATGCAATGTATTAGTTAGGAATAGCAATAAGTCAGGAATTCAGAAGATTTGTACAAGGGGAAACTCATAAAATTAATGTCCAGTCCACAGTATTGGCAATCTAATACAAAAAGAGGTAACCGGGACCACAGGCAGGAAATAAAAAACTGTTTATTTTCATAAGAAAAAAGATAATCCACTAATCTTTTGTAAAAAAAAAAAAAAAACAAAACAACATTCCTATGGAACTTATTTGACAGTGATAAAACAGTATCCAGTTCCCAACAAGTTATAACCAAATTGGCATATGAATTTGCCAACGGAGTCTCCATCGCTATACTTATTCTTCACAACAGAGTGTTCTTGTTGTGCAGATAACACAGGTCTTATATGTGATTTATTAAGAGTTGTTTTAGAGAATAATGTGTCCTTATTTCATTGGT